>NC_133331.1:193270716-193480716 GCF_042186555.1 Aquarana catesbeiana
ATGTATCAAACGCTTTTGCAAAATCCAAGTATACCACGTCCACAGCCACCCCTCTGTCAAAGGTTTTATTTACCTCTTCATAAAAAGAAATCAGGTTTGTCTGACAACTTCTGTTGTTCATGAATCCGTGCTGTCTGTTGCTTAAAATGTTTTTTTCCAGCAAGAACTCGTCTATGTGGTCTTTTATTAAACGCTCCAGTATCTTCCCAACTATAGAAGTTAAACTAACAGGTCTATAGTTACTTGGTAAAGACTTTGAACCCTTTTTAAATATAGGCACCACGTTCGCCCTGCGCCAATCCAGTAGTACTATTCCCGTCACTAATGAGTCCCTAAAAATTAGATACAATGGCTTTGAAATTACAGAGCTCAATTCTTTTTGGATCCGTGGGTGGGTGCCATCAGGTCCAGGTGCTTTACTCACCTTTATTCTGTCTAAATATTTCTGGATATATCACTTTTGAGCCATTGTGGATCTTTCAGGGCTGAGTCAATACCACCCCCATTATGGACATGAGATCTCCCATGCTCTTTTGTATACACAGAGCTGAAAAAAGAATTAAATAAATTAGCCTTCTCTTTGTCCCCAGTCACCCACTCTAGATTATTTTGTAAAGGGCCTACATGCTCAGACCTGACCTTTTTTCTATTAATATATTTGAAGAATTTTTTAGGGTCTGTCCTGCTATCTTTTGCAATCTGTCGTTCGTTTTGAATTTTTGCATTGCATCCTTGATTTCCTTTTTACATATTCTGTTAAATTTTTTGTAACATTTAAACGACACTAGTGTTCCTTCATTTTTATATTTTTTTAAAGTTATTTTCTTATTGTTTATAGCTTTTTTAGCTTTGACTGTGAGCCACATAGGTTTTATTTTTAGCCTTTTAAACTTATTGCCCATGGGAATATACTTTGCAGTGAGGTCCCAAACAGTCTTTTTGAAGAATTCCCATTTCTGTTCTGTGTTTATCGATGCCAGTATTCCCTCCCACTCTAAATCCTGGAGAGCAGCCCTCATCCTTGGAAAATTTGCTGTCTTGAAGTTAAGTGTTTTTATCTTTCCCGTATGTATTTATTGTTTACAGCTAGCATCAAATGAAATCATGTTATGATCACTGCTACCCAGGTGTTCCTTTATCTGAACATTAGTAATAAGCTCTGCATGGTTTGAGATTAGGGGTAAAAGTGTAGTGCTAATTAATGGTGGTAGTTTAAGACATATAGGTACATTCAATAGCACAAAAAATAGCAGTCCATCTAGAAAACTCCAATGAGAAAATAGGAGAACCGTCACCAACACCCGACACAACTGACTCTTACCGCCAGTGTATAGGACATACACATTGCGCAAATGACTGAAAAGCCAAATTCACAACTCCTATTCATCGAACGGTCCACCAATTGGGCAAGGAATCCTCTATCATAGACCCACCAGAGACAGATGGCTGTATCTTTTCAACCTCTGCTGGGAGATAAACTCCACAGGAACAGCTCAGTGGTTACACATAAAGGGATGAAAGAACAATCTCATTGTGCAGACATCAAAAAAATTGATCGTTTATTGCAAAAAGAAATGGATATAAACTCACATTTATCAAATAAAAAGCAAGCATGAGCAAAAAGAAAGGGTCCAATGCTTCCTGCCAACAAGATGGCGGCCACGCCTCTGTCCATGATACGTCACTCGTCCCTCGTTCACCTGACGTTTCGTCACAAACGTTTGAGATTACCAGGTCCAACAGAGCTTCATTCCTAGTTGGGACATCAATAAACTGGACCATAAAATTGTCCTGTAATAGGTTTATAAATTTCTGCCCTTTAACTGTCCCAGCAGTGCCATTATTCCAGTCAATTTCTGGGTAGTTAAAATCCCCCATTATTATCACCGTCCCAGCCCTTGCAGCCCTTTCCATCTGTGCAAGGAGCTGAGTCTCCACCTCCTCGTTAACATCGGTAACTCCAATGATTAACTTTGAACTACGCACATCTTAAGTTCCACCCATAATGCTTCAGACTCATCACACTCTCCATCAACCAGGTCCTCTTTTCACACTTGCTTCTCACATAGAGACAGACACCGCCACCTTTCCTTTTTACCCTGTCTCTCCAAAATTGTGCATAGCCAGGAATATTAATAGACCAGTCATGTGAGGATTGAAGCTAAGTTTCAGCAATAGCGATTACATCATAGCTCTCCTCATGCACCAGAGCTTCCAACTCACCTATTTTGCTTGGCAGACTTCTGGCATTGGTGAACAAACACTTTAATGCATTATTACATTTTGCTCTGGTGTTTTTCATATCATTTTTAGTAGTACAAATGGCACTATAGTTTCCAATGACTGTTTGCAACATGGGAACTTTCTTGTCACCTGCCATAACCCTCCCCCCATCTATCCCCATTCCACCCTCCATTAATGTCTGACCCCTAACTGACCTGTCTGCCCGATGTAATTCTAGTTCACCCTCCCCCTCAATCCTAGTTTAAATACTCCTCTAGCCTTCCCGTAAACCTCTCCCCCAGCACAGCAGACCCCCTTTCATTCAAGTGCAAACCGTCTTTAGCATATAGGTTGCACCCCAATGAAAAGTTAGCCCAGTGCTCTAGAAACCCAAATCCATCCTCCCTACACCAGATCTTTAGCAATGCATTCAGCTATCTAATCACCCCCTGCCTTTCCTGTGTTGTGCATGGCACAGGCAATATTTCAGAGAATATCACCTTGGAGATTCTTCCCTTCAATTTGCAGCCTAGTTCTTTACTTAGAGGTGTACTCTCTTTTGTTGCCAGCAGTTTAGACATTAATGGCTGTGTGTTGAGTTGTTTTGAGAGGACAGCAAATTTACACTGTTATACAAGCTGTACACTCATTACTTTATAGCAAAGTGTAATTTCTTCAGTTCCTCAGTGTTGTCACATGAAAAGATATAGTAAAATATTTACAAAAATGTGAGGGGTGTACTCACTTTTGTGAGATAATGTATATATATATATATATATATATATATATATATACACAGTTGCAATAAAAAGTATGTGAACCCTTTTGGAATTATATGGATTTCTGCACAAATTGGTTATAAAATGTGATCTGATCTTCATCTAAGTCACAACAATAGACAATCATAGTTTGCTTAAACTAATAACACACAAAGAATTAAATGTTACCATGTTTTTATTGAACACACCATGTAAACATAACTGGTTGAACCTCCTTTGGCAGCAATAACTTCAACCAAACGTTTCCTGTAGTTGCAGATCAGACGCGCACAACGATCAGGAGTAATTCTTGACCATTCCTGTTTACAGAACTGTTTCAGTTCAGCAATATTCTTGGGATGTCTGGTGTAAATCGCTTTCTTGAGGTCATGCCACAGCATCTCAATCGGGTTGAGGTCAGGACTCTGACTGGGCCACTCCAGAAGGCATATTTTCTTCTGTTTAAGCCATTCTGTTGTTGATTTACTTCTATGCTTTGGGTCGTTGTCCTGTTGTCCTGTTGTCTTGATAAACTTGGAAATTAATTTTTCCTTCAATGGTAGCAATCCGCCCAGGCCCTGACGCAGCAAAGCAGCCCCAAACCATGATGCCCCCACCACCATACTTCACAGTTGGGATGAGGTTTTGATGTTGGTGTGCTGTGCCTCTTTGTCTCCACACACAGTGTTGTGTTGTGTGTTTCTTCCAAACAACTCAACTTTGGTTTCATCTGTCCACAGAACATTTTGCCAGTACTGCTGTGGAACATCCAGGTGCTCTTGTGCAAACTGTAAACGTGCAGCAATGTTTTTTTGGACAGCAGTGGCTTCCTCTGTGGTATCCTCCCATGAAATCCATTCTTGTTTAGTGTTTTACGTATCGTAGATTTGCTAACAGGGATGTTAGCATATGCCAGAGACTTTTGTAAGTCCTTAGCTGACACTCTAGGATTCTTCTTCACCTCATTGAGCAGTCTGCGCTGTGCTCTTGCAGTCATCTTTACAGGACGTCCACTCCTAGGGAGAGTAGCAGCAGTGCTGAACATTCTCCATGTATAGACAATTTGTCTTACCGTGGACTGATGAACAGCAAGGCTTTTGGAGATACTTTTATAAACCCTTTCCAGCTTTATGCAAGTCAACAATTCTTAATTGTAGGTCTTCTGAGAGCTCTTTTGTGCAAGGCATCATTCACATCAGCCAATGCTTCTTGTGAAAAGCAAACCCAGAACTGGTGTGTGTTTTTTATAGGGCAGGGCAGCTGTAACCAACACCTCCAATCTCATCTCATTGATTGGACTCCAGTTGGCTGGCACCTCACTCCAATTAGCTCTTGGAGATCTCATTAGTCTAGGGGTTCATATACTTTTTCCACCTGCACTGTGAATGTTTACATGGTGTGTTCAATAAAAACATGGTAACAGTTAATTCTTTGTGTGTTATTAGTTTAAGCAGACTGTGATTGTCTATTGTTGTGACTTAGATCTGTGCAGAAATCCATATCATTCCAAAAGGGTTCACATACTTTTTATTGCAACTGTATATATAAACACCTAAAGCAGAACTTAACTGTACCTTCATTTTAAGTATTCAAAGTAAACTCACTCATCCATCCATGTCTCCATGTCACTTTAAAAAATAACACCCTAGCCTTTCTAGCCATATCATTTTGAGTAAGGGCAGATGATTCATGTAGCATTTATCGCCAGGAATCCATCTGCTCTTAGCTACAGCATGCAGACAGAAGGGTGGGCTTAGCCCCCCCCCCCCCGATGAAAGAAAAGACAATGCCTGTGAATACTCCTGGGATGTATGACATTATTTGGACCTATCCCTGAAAACCTGGAAGCAAATGAAGAAATGTAAATAAAAACAAGTATATATAATATCTCTTGTTATTGACTAGGAATGAGCTTCGAGTTCGAGTCGAACTCATGTTCGACTCGAACATCGGCTGTTCGCCAGTTCGCTGAACAGCGAACAATTTGGGGTGTTCACGGCAAATTCGAAAGCCGCAGAACACCCTTTAAAAGTCTATGAGAGAAATCAAAAGTGCTAATTTTAAAGGCTTATATGCAAGTTATTGTCATAAAAAGTGTTTGGGGACCAGGGTCCTGCCCCAGGGAACATGGTTCAATGCAAAAAAAAGTTTTTAAAACGGCTGTTTTTTCAGGAGCAGTGATTTTAATAATGCTTAAAGTGAAACAATAAAAGTGTAATATTCCTTTAAATTTCGTACCTGGGGGGGTGTCTATAGTATGCTTGTAAAGGGGAGCATGTTTCCTGTGTTTAGAACAGTCTGACGGCAAAATGACATTTCAAAGGAAAAAAAGTCATTTAAAACTACTTAAAACGGCTATTAATGAATTGCCGGTCCGACAATACACATAAAAGTTCATTGATAAAAATGGCATGGGATTTCCCGACAGGGGAACCCTGAACAAAAATTAAAAAAAAAAAATGACGTGGGGGGTCCCCCTAAATTCCATACCAGGCCCTTCAGGTCTGGTATGGATATTAAGGGAAACCCCAGCCAAAATTTTTTAAAAAAATGGCGTGGGGTCCCCCTCAAAATCTATACCAGACCCTTCAGGTCTGGTATGGAATTTAAGGGGAATCCTGCGCCAAAATTTAAAAAAAAAAATGGTGTGGGGTCTCCCAAAAAATCCATACCAGACCCTTATCCGAGCACGCAACCTGGCAGGCTGCAGGAAAAGAGGGGGGGACAAGAGAGCGCCCCCCCCTCCTGAACCGTACCAGGCCACATACCCTCAACATTGGGAGGGTGCTTTGGGGTAGCCCCCCAAAACACCTTGTCCCCATGTTGATGGGGACAAGGGCCTCATCCCCACAACCCTTGCCCGGTGGTTGTGGGGGTCTGCGGGCGGGGGGCTTATCGGAATCTGGAAGCCCCCTTTAACAAGGGGACCCCCAGATCCGGCCCTCCCCCCTGTGTGAAATGGTAAGGGGGTACTTTTACCCCTACCATTTCACAAAAAAACTGTCAAAAATGTTAAAAATTACAAGAGATAGTTTTTGACAATTCCTTTATTTAAATGCTTCTTCTTTCTTCTATCTTCTATCTTCTATCTTTCTTTGGTTGCTTCCTCCATCTTCTTCTTCTTCTTCTTCTTCTGGTTCTTCCTCCGGTGTTCTCGTCCGGCATCTTCCTCCGCGGCGCCGGCGTCTTCTTCCCTTTGTCTTCCTGGGCCACTCCATATCCACCATAGTTGAAGACTATGTCTGTGTCCCACTGGTGTTACACAGCGGGTTATTTTTTATTATTGCCCCATTCTCTTTTTACCAGATATGCTCACTTAGTGATTTATTATCTGATGGTGTGTTGGCCCCTAGCATCAAGCTAGCTGCTACATCTGCCCTTGTAAGTTTCTTTTGATTTTGATTTTTTACGTTGTGTGCTCCTATGTTTGAGAGGTTATTCCATCTGTTCTTCAGCCAGCAGGGGCTAGGATTGTATAATTTTTCATTTTTTAGTTGGTCTTTTTTGCCGTCTATGGTCGCCTGTAGCACATGGGCAATTTGACGTAGCAGATACCACTAGTCATCCTGGCAGTAGAAACAAGTCCCCTATCTATAGGAGATACGGGTAAGCAGCAGTGTCCTATTCTTGGGAGACACACTTACATAGATACTTTTGTAACATTTATAAAATGTTAATCACATGTATAGACCTTTCAATTATTCTAATCTATTTAATTGTCTATTTATTCCCTGTCAGAAGGCACTGTACCGTGCATGTTACCAACATCCCCTGAAGAAGCCCGATATAGGGGCGAAACATGTAGGGAAGTCCATCCTGTATTGCTGTATCACTGTTAATGTACTGAATTGTAATTGCCATAATTATTTCCTATTCTGTGTTTTTATTGGATGAATCTCTATTTTTCAAATAAAGGTATTTTTTACACAATTGACAATCTCCTTTTTCTGCACCTTAAAAATCCCACAATCTTTCTATTTACTATTTCTACCATATGGGATGTGGTGCCAGTTATAATTGCGAGTATTCGTGTTCAATAATATCCCCAACACAGTATAATTGCTCTAGGACTCCCCCTGCTTTGTAATGCAGTCCTTTGCATGTAGCAGAAACACAAGGCCTTACAGCGAGTGGTATAGTCTCTGGTCTTCCTTCTTCAGCTAGCCATTATACTGCAGTGTTTGTAATCCAAAGGTTTAGCAGATAATAAAGTAACATAAAGTGATGGACGACAGCAATTCCGGTTATGAAACACACCTATAACTGCCTCCGGTGAAAGTACACTCAAGCCGTCAATCAGTACCTAGTGGAGTATAGGCTTGAGGCCTGGTTGAACTCAGTTCATTTAAATGAGACCTCTCTGTGGAACTGCAGGTCTCAGCAACACTGTGGGATTAGAATAAGTGTGTGAAATGCTGTATATAACTTCTGGGCAACAGCCTTCTCACCACACCAGGCCTTGAAAGCTGGATGACTCCACTCCGGTGGTCTCAGTCCCGCTGCCAGTCAGCCATCACGCAAGATGACTGGGAGTCCTTGGTTAGCTCCGTCAAGTGTCTTGGATCCCTCCCGATCCGACCACGTTGCTGATCCAGCACACTGTTGTGTAAACTTCTCTGGTGGCTTCAAGTCCGTTCCACGCCAAACAGGCCACACTCTTCGGAACACCCCCACACATGTCCCTGCAGGCAGGTCACGCGTCCCAGGAAGAAGAGAAAAAGCATGGCCGCGCTGGGCCTTTTATTTCCTACCCAGCATGCAGTTCAGTCACTAGGCCTCATGGGTAGGGTAGTGAGGCACTGTGGGTAAATGAGTCTTTTCACAACACAATTAAGTCACTTCCTGTGTAGGCTTTCCTTCATGCTTCAATGTGAAATATAAACAAGTCTTATTCACATTATATACCACTAGAGGGAACCAAATACCAATCTAACAACATTACAGCATTACATAGCATTAGAAGGCAAAAATCCCAGCGCTACAGTAATATGCTTTGCAAAAAAAAAAAAAAACATTCCAAACATTAATGGCGTAGGGTGGAACTCCGCTTTAATATTGATTGAGAGAGCTTAGTTCCGCTTTAATCCAGTTATGTTTTTTTACGTATGCATAGGTGTGTGCAGCCCAAAGCTCAAACACACATGCGCGTGTATGTACTGTATATATATATATATATATATATATATATATAGTTTTAGGCAGGTGTGAAGAATGCTTAAAAGTAAGAATGCCTTCAGAAATATATATTATAATTGTTTTTTTTTATCAATTTACAATATGCAAAATGAGAGAATAGAAGAAAAATCTAAATTAATTCAATATTTACTGTGACTACCCTACTATGGCTTCAAACCCCTTAAACTTACACACTTTGTACACTTGTACAAAGTCAGGGATTTTGTATGATTAACCAAATATACCAAGCCGGTGCTAATGATAATCAATTTCATATGTGGGTTGAAACACAGGGGGTTATTTACTAAAGGCAAATCCACTTTTCACTACAAGTGCAAACTGCAAGTGCAAAGTGCACTTGAAACTGCACTGATAGTGCACTTGGAAGTGCAGTCACTGTAGATCCGAGGGGGACATGCAAGGAAAATAAAAAACAGCATTTTAGCTTGCACATGATTGGATAATAAAATCAGCAGAGCTTCCCCTCCTTTCAGATCTACCTCTCAGATTTACAATGACTGCACTTCCAAGTTCACTTTCAGTGCAATTTCAAGTGAACTTTGCACTTGTAGTGCAAAGTGGATTTGCCTTTCGTAAATAACCCCCACAGTCTTTAACTGAAAAAGAAACAAATGTGTATTAGTCTTAAAACTGGGTGAGGAACAGCCAAACTCTGCTACTAAGATGCAGTTCTGGAAGACAGTTTCATGTCACAGGTCATACACCATGGCAAGACTGAGCACAACAACAAGACACAAGGTAGTTAGTTATACTGCATCAGCAAGATCTCTCCCAGGCAAAGATTTCAAAGCAGACTGGGGTTTCAAGGTTTTCTACACTATTCTACACTATTTCTACACTATTTTCTACACTATTCAAGCTCTTTTGAAGAGGTACAAAGACACACAGACTCTGGCAATCTAGGCCTGTAATACATATTTAGGGCCTCTTTGTCCGTAACCAGCAATGACTGCTTTAGATTGTGATACTCAGAGCAGATGTTAATATCATCAGCTCAAAGTGACCTATTTCTGCTAAGTATGTCCAGGGCCGTCTTTAAGGCATGGCAAAGGGGGCAGCTGCCCTGGGCCCTGTCATTGTTGTGGGGCCCAAAGCAGCTGCCTCATACTTGCCAGCTATCCTGGTTTAAATTCCATTGTCCCTTGAAGTTTTAGTCTTGTGCCGTGTCCTGATATCTCAGTGTGAAATGCTGCTACTAATGCTGCCCAGCTCTGCCCTTATGTTGTGTACAGATGACTCACCTGCAGGCCCTGTGTTTACATGGAAATAACCGGCATTCATATGTAAATAGCGGCAGCCGGCAGCATTCATATGTAAATAAAGTCGACATTCATATGTATATCTTGCCCCCCTGAGGTCATATCCACCATCACCTATATTGAATGCTGCCCACTGGGGAGGTAATTATGTTCATGCGGAAAAAGATCTGGACAGCCGCACACAGAGATGAACCGGTAAAATCTTCTTTATTCAAAACACGACATGAATCAGTACATGACAGCGCTGGAGCAACACAGCTTAGCCGCTAACGCATTTCACGCTCTCACAGAGCGCTTATTCATAGCTGGGGAGGTAAAGAGGACTGCTTGAAAGTCCTGCCTGCAACTGTGGTCATTAAGCTTAACATCCACCTGTTCTGCAAAGGTAAGTAAATTGGTGGGGGGGGACAGTGTGGGGTGTGCAGAGGTAGGCAGAGAAGGAATTACAGTTTGGGGTACACAGGTGAGCAAGGAGGTGGATGTATCGGAGGTAAGGAAGGTAGGTGCAAAGATGAGCAGAGGGGGGCAGGTAGAGTTAAAGGGGTGGAGGGTTAGAGTGGAGAGAATGGGGGAGGTTTGGGGTGCTGAGGTTAGCATGGGTTTTAGGATGCAAAGTTGTACTGACAGGGTGGACAAAAATGTAGGACAGCCCATTAATTTCAAAGGGCTGCTCTATGCTCTAGAAATGCGGAAGAAAGTCCCTAACCCTTTTTCAAAATCACACGGTGCCACAGCACATGTCAGCAGATGCGTGATGGTGTCATTAACAATTGATGGCACTGCTGTGTATCTGCTAAAGGACAGCACATTTCTGTGGTGTAAGGAAAGCGATTTTGCGTGCGTTACCGACACACAAATGTGAACGCAGGCTAAATGTCTCAGTTACATTGGTGGTCAGTGAAGATATTCTCATTACAATAGGGCTCAGTGTAGAATCCTTTTATTTATACTAGTAGCCAGTGTGAATGTTCCCCTTCCATTAGTGGTCAGTGTAAATCCCTCCTTACATTGGTGGTTACTGTGAATGCTCCTATTACTTTAGTGGTCAGTGTAAACCCCTATTACATTGGTGGCCAGTGTTGAAACTCCTCTTTATATTGGTAGTCGGTAAAAAAATCAGCATTGCCATTGATCACACCCTCCCCTTCCCCCAGCACTGCCACTGATCCCAGGAGTTCCAGGATCCCTAGGAGTTTTCTGTTTATTGATGGGTCCGCTGACCTCCCCAGTCCATGGTGTGCACACAGTGAGGAGATGATGTGCTGTAACCCCTAGCAACCAATCAGTAAACAGTATTACTGTACAGTATTCTCTAGCAACCAATCAACAAGCAGAAATCATGTGCTGTAACCTCTAGCAACTAATCAGTGAGCCGTAATGTGTGCTGTAACCTCCAGCAACCAGTCAGTATGCGGTAATGATATGCTGTAACCTCTGGCAACCAATCACAATCGCTGCCTGATCTGATACAGTAAACTGATTTTGAGTCTAGCTGCTATTTATTGTATGTCTCAGAGCAGGTGGAGAGCGAAATTGCATGGTGGGGGGGCAAGACATTTTTTGCCCAGGGTCCTGAGTATGTCTTTCCCTTTAATTGTGTTAATGAAGTCACCTATTGTTTCTGTCTGTTTGATCATCTGTGTTTATACTTATAATAATGTGTAATGTATAGTACTTTGTATTCAGGGCTGTAGGTGCCGAACGGTCTGATCACCTAGGTTGGTTAAAGTGACTAGATATTTAGCTCGTGTTAATTATATCACTGTCAGCTATTAGTAGCTAGATGTGGATTAGCATTATGTGTATGTTGGCTTTTCTTAGCTATGAAATGTGACAGAACCGTCCAGCACACAGCTTGGGTGCTTTCATCAAGATATACCTTCCTCCAGTCTGGAACCAGTAACCAGATATTATAGCTGACCATCCAAGACTAGCCGACAAATAGCTTAGATTCAAACTGAAAAAATGTATTGAAAACTCACCCAGAATATATAGTACACTAGATGAGGTGAGCCTGATCACATTATAGTATACTGTAAACAGGAATTTAATTAAAATAGCTAAGGAAAGCCAATGCAGAGGGTGCAGAGTGGGGGCTGCATGGGGAGACACTGGGCAGGAGAGCCTGTCAGTCAGACTACATAGGGCCCCATGATTTCTAATGCTGGCCCTGCGAACAATAATAAGAAACTGGTGTCACTTTTTATTCAGGAGACTTGGAGTAAATATCTTAATCTAAGCATCCCAAACTTCACATAGGTCTGTTTATTCTTTTCATCACATCAACCCTGTGGGCATAACATTGCAAATGTCAGGAAAGAATTTCCAAAAGCTTTTTTGTTGTTGTTGTTGTTTTACTAAATTTATTGAATATGCAGATTTGCACAGAACATCAAGACACAGACAAGATAACATTTTTAATCATTTGTTTGCTTGGTATTGTTTCATTTGAGTCTTTCACAATGGTTTTATTTTTTACATCCTTGTTGTTGGGTCTGGCATGGCTCAGGAGGGCAGGGGAGGCAAGGATCTGTGCAGACAGAAAATTATAATATGAATACATGTTATACATTTGTCTTCTTAACTGACCTTATAAAATATATACACTTTCTGCATTGAGAGAAACCTGGTATTCAGTAGTCACTAATTATATAGGTACTAAATTGTGCCTGTTGTCAGCCTCTACGCAATAATTTGGTATGGCATCCCTAAATATACCCCAATACAAGCACTAGTTCTAATTTCTTGATGATCCTCAAGCCCCGAATCACAGAAGCCATGGTTTCCATACATTGAACTCATGATGGCCAACAAGCCTGTAACAGCTGTATGCAATCTCGAGTAAATGGCCCTATAATATTAACCACTTCCTGTCCTTAGGCCATTTATAAATGGCCTAAGGTTGAAGTGGTTATACCCTGACCATGGTGGATGTTACAACCATGATCCTGATATCGTTTTTTCCCGCTGGTGATACTGTCTTATGTAAAAGTGATCTAAACGGCTGTAGAGCCACTAGATCCCATTCGCAGGTACCAGATTAATTAATAAAATATGGAAAAAGATTTAGAGCGCTCCCCCTGCCGCTGTGCTCACACACATATGCAAACGTGCACATAGGTCCCACATGCATATGTAAAGGGTTATCACACCACACATGTAATATTTCGCCGCGAATGTCAGAGCAAAAGCAATAATTCTAGCACCAGGCTTCTTGTGTAACTCTAAACTGGTAGCCTGTAAAGTCTTTTAAAAAGTGGCCTATGGAGATTTTTAGGTACTGTAGTTTGGTGCTGTTTCACAGGCATACGCAATTTTAAAGCGTGACATGTTCGGTATCTATTTACTCAACGTAACATCATCTTTTATGTTTTACCAAAAATTTGGTATTATATTGTTTGTATTCACTAAAAGCATGAAAGTTTCTTTTTTCCTGAAGATTTCCATTTGATAAACTGCTGCACAAATATTGTACGATAAGTAATAATTGCAACAACAAACACTTTATTCTCCATGGTCTCTGCTTAAAAATATATATAATGTTTGGGGGTTCCAAGTAATTGTCTAGCAAAAACATACTGATTGGCCTGGACTGGAAGCGGTGACTAAAAAATCATTCTTTGAAGTAGGGCTGTACCTGCACTGCAGGAGTTAATTGCTTATCTAGGTCTAGGGGAACAATGAAAGAATATTTACTTTCCTGCTCCTTTATTCCTCCCTGCTGCTAGCTAGACCTTGCAACATCTTCTCCCCAATGCTCTAATAGTCCAGGGTTCTGATGTCATTAGGACCAATGCAGGGTATATAGCTCTTCATTGGACATTGACACCGAAGGACAGTTTACTGCTGGAGCCTGTAGGATCAGGTAAGTAAAAGTGTTTCCCATAGACTAAACGAGCAATTAGCTCTTGCAGTGTGGGGGCAGCCCTGTTGCAAGGGCTAATTTTCCATTTTCCTGGAGTTGGGATTTATGCAGTATATGGCTCCATGCACAATGGGTTTAAAAAATCGCTGCTTCTACAGGAGTTTAGCATTTGTTCTCCCGCCTGTAGAAGCAGCTCAAAGTTATGCTATGTGTCCATGCACATTAGGGCGTTTAGAGGCATATTTTAAAAGGAGAGTTTAGAGGCAAAAAAAAAAACACATCACAAGTGCGTTTTTGAAAGGAGTTTTCAGGCAGAAAAAATGCTAAACGCGCATAAAAGTAGAGCAGAGGGGAATGTTGGGAGAAAGTACTTATAAAAGCAAATGCCCATAAATTCTCCTAAGCTCTTCTAAACTAGTACCAAGCACATCTTTGAATTTGTTCTGTATGATTGAACTGAATGATTGGTCTATAAAAGAGTAAATCCTCCTAAATGTGATATTCCAATAGTGGGCTGATACTGTTGGCCCAAAGTAAACCTACGATAAAAGAAATATAGCGGAAGTCATTGCTGACTTGTTTTTAAAGGTGGAATCTCCAGGGCTGTAATCATCATTCTGTCTTTACTACCTAGTAGCAGGATGAGACTTTTCCCATGTAACTGGCTGCATGGTTGTTCTGGTCAGTGACTCAAGATAGAGAAAACAGTATCAGGATGAATATTATAAATGTTACTCGCGCAAAGTGTGAAAAGTGAAATAAAATTGTGAAAAAAATATTAAAGAGCTAATGTGCATGTGGGTAATATAAGATTCCCTAGTTGCCCACTGCTAGGATGCCGCAGCATTAATGGTAGTACACCCTGATTCAAAACTATAGTAATATTCTGCCTACTTACATTATGTGGAATAAAGTGCTAAGGTGCTATGTCACTTATTGATACATAACTCAACCTATGCCTATATTCATGTAAGAAACTCATCAATATGCAGGGATGAATCAGAATAAATTCATCAATGTGAAATCAAAAAAAGAAAGAATATATGTGCAGTCCATGATTCAAAAATTAAGCATGTTGCCAGTGAATGCATAAGAGGATTCCCATGCCATCAGGTGGATATACATCTATTCAAAAGTCTTGCTGACCCACCTCGGCATAGGTCCAGGGAGTCTACACCTGCGGGTAAATGCGCCTTCACTTGCGGGAGTCTGTGCATTGGGTGTTGCAGTGTATTTGCACAAGAACGGAGCACTTTACAGTCTAATATTGATGAACTTCACATGGAGTTTATGTTGATGAACTTTCATAGTAAAACATTTTCAGTAGGAAAGGGAGTGAGGGTAATTCTCTCTAATGGACCCTGAAACAGCAGTAAAAATCTGAGAGGAATTCTGGTCCTTTACCACTTTGTCCAAAACTAGAAAAAAATGTTTTTGGCTTGACAAACAGTTTAAGTAACTTACACCTCCATGCTCTTGGGCACCTACTTATCTCCCCCAGCTATACCCCATCATTGAACCCAATACAAGATGATCACATTCTTGTACTTGGATTATATTTAATATATTTGACATAATGGAAAATGGACAAAAAAAAGTGCTTTTTTTGCTTTACAGTTGTCAGAGCTGAGAGGCAATGCTGGAGATTCTGCTGTGACAACTTCTCACAGTATTTTAAAGAAAATAAACACAGCTGATCCTTCCATCTACTGTGGTTCAGCTATAACTAAAATGTTGTACTAGATACTATTCTAGGCACGGAGTCCACTAAACTAACCTCTACCCTATACCCCACTATCTGCCTTCCCACAGCAACAACATTGACTTACAAAGCCAAAAGTAGATGGGAACCCGATATTGGGGTCATAGAAGAAACGGATTGGAAAGAAATTTTAGATAATACTAACACAGTTTCCCCCAAAACGTTGGACCGGTTAAAACAACTATGCAGTATATCCTACAACAGGCATATTTGACAACCCAGAAAATTGCACGATACCAATCCACACGTAGTCAGTCCACTTTGTCCATTATGTGCCTCCACACCTGGCTCTATCTATCATTTGTTATGGAGTTGCCCGGTTATACAAACTTTTTGGCTTCAGGTAATTCACTTTCTGCATGATAAGATGGGTTCACCAGCGGTTCTAGATCCTAATTTATACCTAATGGGCCTACTTCTGGATCCAGAGATAGATAAATTCCTTGCTACCTTTTTATATGAAACACTGTTTCTAGCAAGGAAAACAGTGGCTCGGATCTGGATGCAGGAAATACCCCCCACAATCCAGAGGTGAAAAAAAGAGGTCAATGACACTCTCCCTTATAAAAAAAAACTGATTTATACACATAGAAGCTGTCCACTTAAATATTCCAAGGTGTGGGATAGGTGATTAGTGGATAATGAGAGACTTGTACCTAAACATCTAAACTTTACTACACTCAGTAAAGTCAGTGTACAACTGTAATGGTATGTATACCAAGATCTTTTACCTCTTGTCTATTTGTTTGCCTAGGGTATCATTTTTCCCCTTCAAATTCCAATGCAAACCTGTGTATTAAATCTCACTATATGATATAATACGATCATTGATGCCTAAAGTTGTGTAATCTGCTACTTACAGTCAATCTGTAGAACTGTTTTCCCCATGACTTCGCCCCCTTTCCTTTTTTCTTTTCATGTGATTATTGTACCATGTACCTTTTCTCAATAAAGTTGTTTTTTCCAATAGAAAAAAACAAACTAAAATGTAAATTTTAAATGTATTTCTAATGGTATGTAAAAAGGAGCGCCCACTATCCAGTGAATGCAAGCAGGAAGGTGAGTTTGTAATCGTTTTGTGAGAGTAGCAACAAGTAACCAAGCCAATGCATTGCGGGGGAACAAAGACTCCCCCTTCCACAGGGCTGTTTCTACATACTAATAATAAATTTGGAAGGATCCCAAACAAGTGTGTCTGTTACACCAAGTTTAGAAAGATCTATTTCGGCTGTGTTTGCAGAGGCAGCATTGACTCAATGGTGATCAGAATAATTAGAAAGAGAGAATCTCGCTAATGAGATCACAGACAGTAATATAAACCAGACAGAGGTTTTAACCCCTCACCCCTGTATTCAAATCTAAAAATGTTTTGCCCTTAGTAATACCTTAACAATAGGTAAGCAATGGCCACTTCCATATACACTGGGTAAGATAAGCATTGAAAATGTCACCATTTTTCTAGGTAAATAAATTTCTAAAGGTGCTATTGATATGATATTTTCACCACATGTCAGTAACAACCCATGCAATTCATACATACAAAGAAACCAAAACATCTAAGTTCAGAAATGAGGTTATGTGTAATAGAATGGAATGACAGAGGGAAAAAGTATTGAACACACTGAAATGTATTTAATACTTCGTACAAAATCCTTTGTTAGTAATGACAGCTTCAAGACGCCTCCTGTATAGGGGAAACTAGTCGCATGCATTGCTCAGGTGTGATTTTGGCCCATTCTTCCACACAGTCTTCAAATCTTGAAGGTTCCTTGGGCCTCTTCTATGACCTCTGATCTTTAATTCTTTCCATAGATTTTCTATTGGATTCAAGTCAGTTGACTGGCCTCATTTTATCTTCGTCATTCTGGTAGATGGCAGCAGATTTTTATCAAGAATGTCTTGGTACAATTTTCCATTAATCTCTCCTTCAATGACATGAAGTTTGCCAGTACCGTATGCTGAAAAACAGTCCCACACCTAGATGTTCCCACCTCCAAGCCTCACTGTCAGTATGGGGGTGTTTTTGGGGTGACGTGCAGTGCCATTTGTACCTCCAAAAGAGTTAAATTTTGGTCTCATCTGACCAGACTATATTATCCCAGTATTTCACAGGCTTGTCTAAATGTTGTGCAGCAAACTTTAAACGAGCTTCAACATGTTTTTTCTTCAGCAATAGAGTCTTGCGTGGTGAACGTGCATACAGGCCATGGCAGTTGAGTGCTTTACTTATTGTTTTCTTTGAAACAATTATTGTACCTGTTAATTCCAGGTCTTTCTGAAGCACTCCACATATGGCCCTTGGCTCTTGGACAACTCTTCTGATAATTCTTTTCACTCCTCTGTCAGAACAGTTGCAAGGAGCACCTGGTCGTGGCTGGTTTATGGTGAAAGTATGTTCTTTCCACTTCCAGATAATGGCCCCAACAGTGCTCACTGGACACCTTGGTAATGATACACCTTTTTATAGGCCATCAGTTAAGATTGAACCAGCTGATATTAATATACACTGACAAGGGACAGGATTGCTTTCAAATTACTGATAGATTTCAGCTGGTGTCTTGGCTTTCCATGCCTTTTTGCTCCTCCCTTTCTTCATATGTTCAATACTTTTTCCCCATGTCATTCCTATTTATTACACATAACTTAATTTCTGAACTTATTTGTTTTGGTTTCTTTGTATGTATGGATTTCATGGGTTGTTACCAAAATGTTATGTCAATAGCACCTTTAGAAATATATTTGCCTAGAAAAATGGTGACTTGTTCAATACTTATTTTACCCGCTGTATAGGTTGCCCTAAATGCAATGAAATTAATTTACCACTGATGTGTACTACATAATTCTTTCCACAAAAAATATAAAAGCAAATATATTCCAGCTGAGTACATACAAATTACATTTGTAAATGATTTTTGATGTTTACTGACTCACCAGGCTTAGGGCACTTTGGTTTTTGGTCCTGACATTGCTGCACTGGCTTGCATTCTGAAAAGGAAAAGTAGGGACATTAGATGGTATGGGAAAAGTGTCCCTATTGAAAGATTTTCCCTCTATTCTTGTTTTGGTGACAATTCAAAAATTTGGATCTACCCTCACATTTAATCCTGGTGCCAATGATGAACAGGATAATTAGAGAGAGTGAATCTCGCTAATGAGGACACAGACAGTAATAAAAACCTGACAGAGATTTTAACCCCCCCACCACCGTGTCCATATCTAAAAATGTTATGCCTTTAGTAATACTTTAACAATGAGTAAACAGTGACTGATCTCATATAAAAGTTGACCTAAGCAAAGTGAAAATTAATTATACCTCTTATATTAAAAACCCCTTATGCCGTGTACACATGGGCGGACTTTTCGACCGGACTGGTCCGTCGGGACGAATTCGTCAGACAATCCGACCGTGTGTGGGCTTCATCAGGCCTGCAGCGGACTTTTTCGTTTAAAAATCAGACAGATTTTAGATTTGGAACATGTTTCAAATCTTTCCGACGGACTTGAGTCCGGTTGAAGAATCCGCTCGCCTGTATGCTAGTCCAACGGACGAAAACCAACGCTAGGGCAGCTATTGGCTACTGGCTATCATCTTCCTTATTTTAGTCCGGTCCTATGTCATCACGTACGAATCCGTCGGACTTTGGTGTGATCGTGTGTAGGCAAGTCCGTTCGTTCGAAAGTCCGTCGGAAGTCCGTCGAAAGTCCGTCAGAAAGACCGTCGGACCTTTGATGCCGAAAAGTCCGCCCGTGTGTAAACGGCATTAGAGTTATGTTATTGTATATTTATTTGTGGCATGGGACTTGTGGATTTAAATTAACACATCATGTTGTAGACACCAAAACAGTGTAAGGCCGATCATCAATTTTTCCACTTTCTGAAGGGTTCTATGAGTATAAAAAGCTACTTACGGTCCTGGCACTTCTGATCATGATGTTTTTGATGCTGATGTTGTTCATGTTGTTCATGGTGTCCATGATGTCCATGAGATCCACCTTTAGTTGAAGACATTGTTGTTGGCTGGTGCTAGCAAGTAAGTTCAAAAATTAACTCAAAGGAATAGCAAGTTCTGTTATGAAGGCAATGAACCTGATGCTTTTATACCAAAGTTGTTTCCTGCTTGTAAAGGGGGATGTGAATCTCTTGAAAAACCAGTTTGATTTTCACCAAACCTGACATTCATTTTATAGAGGAACCTTTTTCAATTATTGTAATGTTCCAGGAAGGAAGGGGTGTTGCCTCCTTGGTGTATCATTTAGCTACTAATTACAGCCAAATCTTACATGAGTTATAGATGACTCTCTAAGGCTGGTTTCACATTAGTCAGATGCGAATTCCAGCTCCGGTTTCTCTGCGAAAAGAAAAAGCAGCTGATCAGCAGTTCCTCTCTGTTGTAGCTGCGGATCAGCTGACCTGGGAGAGTGGGAGGTGTAGTGAGAAGGAGGAGAGAATTTGTGCCCAGAACGGAACGCATCTGTGAATCAGATGCTTTCCCATAGAGGATTATGTGCCTGCAATTTGCACCGCAATGCCCAGAAAACTCAAGTTTTTTGGGCAATGCGGAGTGCGGATGCAACGCACATATGTGAACCTGACTCATTCAAATGAACAGATTTAAAAAATGTCCTGCGATTTGGATGCGGTGTAAGCCATATCCAATTCGCATAGGTGTGAACCCAGCCATATTGAACATTAGGTCAAGAATTCCATTGCTGACTATGACTGAATTAATATATAGTTACATAGTAAATAAGGTTGGAAAACCCCAGGTCCATCCAGTCCAACGTGTGTGTGTATCAGTTTTAGTCTTCTAATGCCCTGTACACACGGTCAGACTTTCCAACGGAATATATGCGATCGGAGCTTGTTGTCGTTAATTCCGACCGTGTGTGGGCTCCATCGGACTTTTTCCATCGGAATTTCCGACACACAAAGTTTGAGAACAGGCTATAAAATTTTCCAACAACAAAATCCGATCCTTTAAATTACGATCGTGTGTAGACAAATCCGATGGACAAAGTGCCACTAATGCTCAGAATAAATTAAGAGATGAAAGCTATTGGCTATTGCCCCGTTTATAGTCCCAACGTACATTTTTACCTCACCGCGTTCGGAACGATCAGATTTTCCAACAACTTTTTGTGACCGTGTGTATGCAAGACAAGTTTGAGCCAACATCCGTCGGAAAAAAATGATGGATTTTGTTGTCGGAATGTCCGATCAATGTCCGACCGTGTGTACAGGGCATAAGACTACAGTATAAATACCCTTATATAGTGTGTTCATTGGGGAACACATCTAGAAGGCATTTTGAATTTGTCAACACTCACAGCTGATAGCGTCAACTGGGTAAGGGAGTTCGACATGTTTTTGCTCTAACAGTAAAGTACCCTCTACACAATTTCAGATTAAACCTTCTCTCCTTCTTTCAAATTGTGACTGCATGCCCTCATCAGGGACCTATGATTTAAATTAAGATTAAAAAGTTTGTTGCAGTCTTTCCATTCACCAATGATTAATTTGTAGATAGTGATTGTGACTCCACTTAAAGTGATTGTAAAGTCTCGTTTTTTTTTAGGTAAAAATAACAAACATGTCATACTTACCACTGTGCAGTGGACACAGAGCAGCCCAGAACCTCCTCTTCTCGGGTGCCTCTTGGGCTCTCATGGCCCCTCCCTCCTGTTGAGTGCCCCCACAGCAAGCAGCTTGCACCTGAGTCACAGCTCCGTATGACCATTCAGACACAGAGCCGCGGCTGCCCCCCCCCCCAGCCAGTTTTCAATCCATGTACTCATACTATGGTCCATGCCAACGGACCTTACTTTGTACAGTAAACGTTTATGGAGAAATGTGTAAAATGCTTTTGCAAAATCCAGATACACCACATTATCTAGATGGCAGCTCACCTCTTCATAGAAGGTTAATAGATTGGTTTGGCAAGAACGATTCTTCATAAATCCATGCTGATTACTGCTAATAATACCATTTTAATTACTAAAATTTCTATATAGTCCCTTATTATCCCCTCCAAGAGCTTGCATACTATTGATGATAGGCTAACTGGTCTGTAATTTCCAGGGATGTATTTTGGCCCTTTTTTAAATATTGGTGCTACATTGGCTTTCTCCAATCAGCTGGTACCATTCCAGTCAATAGACTGTCAGTAAAAATTAGGAACAATGGTCTGGCAATTACTTGACTGAGATCCCCAAGTACCCTCGGGTGCAAGCCATCTGGTCCCGGTGATTTATTAATGTTAAGTTTCACATGTCTATTTCTAATTTTGTCCTCTGTTAGCCATGAGGGTGCTTCCTGTGATGTGTCATGAGGACAAACACTGCAGTTTTGGTTACTGAAGCCCCCCGATTCCCTCCTGAAGACTGAGGAGAAGAATACATTTGAAACCTTCGCCATCTCCCCATCCTTTGTAACCAGATGTCCTTCCTCGTTCTTTATGGGGCCAATATGGTCTGTCCTCCCTTTTTTACTGTTTATATACCTAAAGAATTTCTTGGGATTTTTTTTTGTTCTCCTCAGCTATGTTTCTGTCGTGTTTCATCTTAGCCACCCTAATTGCACCCTTACATACCTTGTTACATTCTTTGTAAAGTCTGAATGCTGATGATGATCCCTCAGCCTTGTATTTTTTGAAGGCCTTCTCCTTTGCCTTTATATGCATTTTTATGTTGGAGTTAAGCCATCCAGGACTTTTGTTCGCTCTTTTAAATTTATTTCCCAATGGGATGCACTGGCTAATATCCTTATTTAATATGCTCTTAAAGCAAACCCATCCCTCCTCAGTGTCTTTTGTTTCTAAGATTTTATCCCAATTTATATCTTCTAGCAAGGTTTGTAGTTTAGGGAAGTTGGCTCTTTTGAAATTCAGTGTATTTGTGTTCCCCTTGTATTTCCTATTTGTGAGACTTATACTGAAGCCAATTGACCTGTGTTCTCTGTTTCCTAAATTGCCCCGAATTTCCACATCTGTGATCAGGTCTGTATTGTTGGTAATCAGTAGATCTAGTAATGCCTTGTTTCTAGTTGGTGCGTCTACCATCTGACCCATGAAATTGCCCTGCAAGACATTTAGGAACTGGCGAACCTTAGACGAATGCATGGTTCCCTCCGCCCAGTCTATGGCTGGATAATTAAAATCCCCCATTATGATAACACTTCCCATCCTTGCTGCTAATCCAAATTGTGATAGGAGGTCCGTCTCCCCCTCCTCCCTCAGGTTAGGGGGTCTATAGCATACTCCCAGTATTATTTTCCCCTTAGCTTCATCCCGTTGGAGCTCTACCCATAAGGATTCTACCGCCTTCCTAGCTCCCTTATTGATGTCATTTCTCACATTCACTTGTTCATTTTTCTTGATATATAGGCATACCCCTCCCCCCTTTTTACCCTCTCTATCCCTGCGATAAAGGCAATACCCTTGAATGGTTGCCAGCTAATCATTAGAGCTGTTGAACCAGGTCTCTGAAATTCCCACAAAATCTAAATCCTCCTCGTTCAACAGTATCTCTAGTTCACCCATCTTGTCCGCCAGGCTCCTGGCATTGGTGAACATACCATGTAGTTTAGACCTGTCGCATACTGTACTCTTATTGGGTGTTCTGAGATTGCAAATAGGACTTGTTACTAAACTTACCTTGGGTTTTTGTACTTTAGACAATCTACCACTAATGCCCCCAATACTACCCTCTGGATTATGTTCATTGCTGACTATCTCTACCTCTGGACCCTCCCCCCGTTGCCTAGTTTAAAAACCCCTCTAGCTTTTCGGCGATCTTCACTCCCAGCAGATCTGCACCCTCATCATTTAGGTGCAGTCTGTCCCTTCTATAGAACTGGTGACCAACTGAGAAGTCAGCCCAGTTCTCCAGGAACCCAAACCCCTCCTTACTACACCAGCTCCTCAGCCACTTGTTTACTTCTCTAATCTCCCTCTGCCTTTCTGGTGTGGCTCGAGGGAACCGGTAGTATTCATGAGAGGTCCTTTTTCCTCAATTTAGCTCCTAAGTCCCTAATACCGTTCTTTAGGACACTCCATCTGCCTGTGACTTTGTCATTGGTGCCAACGTGCACCATGTCAGCTGGGTCTTCCCCAGCCCCTCCCAGTAATCTGTCCACCAGATCTGTGATATGCTGAACCCGAGCGTCTGGTAGACAGCTCGGCGCTTCAGGTCTTTGTCACAGATTGCCCTCTCTGTCCTTCTAAGAATTCAGTCCCCTACCAGCAGAATCTGTCTATTCTTTTCCTTCTCTTCCCCCCCCACTCTCACTGGAGGAGTTCTTCCCCTGGCAGCTAGGAGAGTTCCTCAGCTCCAGCAGTGCTGGTCTCTGACCGGTTTCGCCAATGTCACTCAAAAGAGTAAACTTATTGGGATGCTCCAGCCCCGGATCGGCCACCCTGGCACTTCCCCCTCTATCCTTCCTGACTGTCACCCATCTACACGTTTCTAGTGCCTGCAGCTCTTTGTCTCCACCCGCCTCTGTGCTGGCCCCTGACGGCACCTGCTGGGTACGTTCCCGACTCTCCTTTAGTGTGGGGGGGTCTCAGTTTCTTCCCTAAATTCAGAACCTGGGCTTCCAGGAAAACAACGTGCTTACATTTTGCATAGCAATATTCGCCCTTGATCAGAAGATCAAGGAACTTTGTGTTCCCAGACAGTGTGGCAGGCAACTATTTCATTCTAATTTTGGTTCCTCTTCTGTGGAAGAATACTATCATCAGTCTATGTACCATGCATGGACTCAATTATTGCATCATTAGAAAGCCGGTTTGGCAATGAAAATACGAAAAATTTCAGTCTGTTCTCACTTTATATTTCTACTAAACAAATGGCAAAAAATGACACTTGAGCAAAACAAATGCCATATTGCAGACATCAAAGAAATTTACAGCATTGAAAACCTGGAAGCCGAAGCAGTCACGTGGTTTGAGATTTGGTCAACGAAGGATGATCAGTTTGACAATGGATTTCAACATGGGGACAAGGTGCTTTGGGGGCTACCTCAAAGTACCCTCCCAATGTTGAGGGCATGTGACCTGGTATGGTTCAGGATGGGGGGGCGCTCTCTCGTCCCCCCTCTTTTCCTGCGGCCTGCCAGGTTGCGTGCTTGGATAAGGGTCTGGTATGGATTTTTGGGGGGACCTCAAGCCATTTTTCTTTTTAAATTTGGCACAGGGTTCCCCTTAAAATCCATACCAGACCTGAAGGGTCTGGTATGGATTTTGAGGGGGACCCCCACGCCATTTTTTTTTATTTTGGCGCGGGGTTCCCCTTAATATCCATACCAGATCTGAAGGGCCTGGTATGGAATTTAGGCGGACCCCCACGCATTTTTTTTATTTTGGTTTGGGGTTTCCCTGTGGGGAAATCCCGTGCCGTTTTTATCAATTAACTTTTATATGTATTGTCGGACCGACAATTCATTAATAGCCACAAGTAGTTTTAAATGACTTTTTTTCCTTTGAAATGTCAATTTGCTGTCAGACTGTTCTAAACACGGGAAACATGCGCCCCTTTACAGGCATATTATAGACACCCCCCAGGTACGAAATTTAAAGGAATATTACACTTTTATTGTTTCACTTTAAGCATTATTAAAATCACTGCTCCCGAAAAAAAAGTCTGTTTTTAAAATTTCTTTTTGCATTGATACATGTCCCCGGGGGCAGGACCCAGGTCCCCAAACACTTTTTATGACAATAACTTGCATAAAGGTCTTTAAAATGAGCACTTTTGATGATTCATGTTCGCCTTCCTGCCCAGACCAATTTTCAGCTTTCAGCGCTGTCGCAGTTTGAATGACAATTGCGCGGTCATCCATCATTGTAGCCAAACAATTTTTTATCATTTTGTTCCCACATATAGAGCTTTCTTTTGGTGGTATTTGATCACCTCTGTGGTTTTTATTTTTTGCGCAACAAATAAAAAAATACAATGGGCACTGATATGCGGCACTGATGGGCACTGGTAGGCGGCACTGATGGGTGGCACTGATATGCAGCACTGATGGGCATTGATAGGTGGCACTGATGAGCACTCATGGGTGGCACTGGGTGGCACTGGTGGGCACTGATGGGCACTGATAGACAACACTGATGGGCACTGAAAGGCTGTAAAGATGGGCTCTTATGGGTGGCACTGATAGGCAGCACTGATGGGCACTGATAGGTGGCACTGCTGGGCACTGATGAGCACTGATAGGTGGCACTGCTGGGCACTGATAGGCACTGATATGTGGCACTGATGGGTACTGATACGCGGCACTGATATGAGGCAGTGATAGGCATCCCTGGTGGCACTGGCAGTGGTAGGCATTGGAGTGGGCACTGATTGGCAGCTGCCTGGGCATTGATTGGCAGCTGCCTGGGCACAGATTGGCATTTCCCTGGGGGTCTAGGGGGCATACCTGGTGGTCTAGTGTGGATGGCCATCCTGGTGGTCCTGGGCGGCTTCCCTGGTGATCCTGGGTGGGATCCGAGGGGGGCTGTGCTGATAAACAATCAGCACAGACCCCCCTATCAGGAGAGCAGCCAATCTACTCGCGTCTGTCAGACGTGTGTGAGGAAAAGCTGATCACTGGCTCTTCCTATTTACATCGCGATCAGCCGTGATTGGACACGGCTGATCACGTGGTAAAGAGTCTCCGTTAGAGACTCTTTACCTAGATCGGAGTTGCGGTGTGTCAGACTGACACACCGCAACAACGATCGCCGCAATGCGCGCCCCCGGGGGTGCGCAGCGGCTTAATATCCTGATTACGTCATATGACGTCCGGCCAGGATATTGCCACCGTCATTTTACTATATGGCGGGCGGCAAGTGGTTAAAATTAGCACTATTGATTTCTCCCATAGACTTTTAAAGGGTGTTCCGCGGCTTTCGAATTTGCCACGAACACCCCAAATTGTTCGCTGTTCGGCGAACTGGCGAACAGCCAATGTTCGAGTCTAACTCACGTTCGACCCAAACATAAAGCCCATCCCTAATTACCAGTGATCACTTGTACAGTGGAAATGTTTTTCAGCACAATGAGAAGGGTGAAAACCTGGCTGAGGTCAACAATGGCAGATGATCACTTATCGGGTTTGTGCATGATGAGCATACATAGAGCAAAAATCTCTGAAAACAATTAACAGCTGATTGACAAAGTAATTGATAAATTTGCACAGGACCACAGACATTTACAGTTTCTTTTTCAAGATCACTAACCAGTGAACAAAAATTGTACAAAAATACTGTCATGAATTGGTATGACCAGACTGTATGGATTGCACAGAGAGAACCAAAAACGCATGTAAGTAAATAATTAAGTTTATTTAAGGATAAGTGATAACAATATATATAAACACCTCCAATATAAACAGTGAACAACCAACCAAACAGTGACTCACATACAACAATAACTATATACAATATAAGGGAAATACCACAATCTTAAATGTAGCCAGGCCAGGGTCATTCACAGGAGATCAGCAGATAAACAAGGGCAGTTCCAGAATCACAAATGTAAGGCAGGCCAGGGTCATACACAGGGAATCAGCAGATGGGGGAAGGTTCAAAGGGATCAGGCTACAGGGCAGGGATGCAAGGTAACAGGAGGGACAGGATCAGGATCAGATGCACAGGGTAACAGGATCAGGTACACAGGTTAAAGGTTACAGGTTGCAGGTTGCAGAATCAGGTTCACAGGTCGCAGGTATGGATCAGGGCACAAGGAAGATACCAGGGCGATGAGAGCACGGACGTGCTGTCTGCTCCACAGTGTCGGGAAACACCCGCTGGTGGACATCGGTATTACAGCCAAAGGATCCAACAGTGCCACCAACAGGTGAATCCCTCCAATACAGACCCAGAGTGTTGGAAGACACCCGCTGGTGGACACTGGTACTGCAATCCAGGAGACCAACAGCGCCACCAATGGGCGAACCCTTTCCTGACAGTACCCTCCCTTAAAAGAGTGGCCTCCAGATGCTCCAACTAGTTGTAATTGTCCATAGTCTATGGCATCAAGCAAAACAATGGATGGGGGTACATCAGTCTGGGCAACAGGCACTATAGGCTGGTCATCAGGCACTTCAGGCCTTTGCATCAGGCACGGCATCAGGCACTTCAGGCTGGGCATCAGGCACTTCAGGCTGGGCATCAGGCACTTCAGGCAGGGCAACAGGAACATCAAACTCGGCAACGGGTATGTCAAACTGGGCAATGGACACATCAGGGCAGACAGCAGGCACATCAGGGCAGACAGCAGGCACATCAGGGCAGACAGCGGGCTCTGGGTCATCGAGCAGGGCAGCAGGCTGTGGGTCATCGAGCTGGGAAGAAGGCTCCGGGTCATCGAGCTGGGCAGCAGGCTCCGGGTCATCGAGCTGGGCAGTAGGCTCCGGGTCATCGAGCTGGGCATCGGGCTCCGGGTCACCGTGCTGGGCAGTGGGCTCCGGGTCATCGAGCTGGGCAGCGGGCCCTGGGTCATCAGGCTGGGCAGCAGGCTCTGGGTCATTAAGCTGGGCAATGGAAAAGGAACCACCAGGCAGGGTATCAGGAAAGGGACCATCAGACAGGGTATCAAGAACAGGACCACCAGGAACTGGATCATCAGGCTGGATACCATGACATCAGATCAGACATCGAATCATCAAGCAAGACAGTGGGTGCTGGGACATCAGACTGGAAGGCGGGCACCGATGCCGCCGAGACATCAGACTGGAAGGCAGGCACCGAGACATCAGACTGAAAGGCAGGTACCAAGACATCAGACTGAAAGGCGGGCACGAGACATCAGACTGGAAGGCGGGCACCGAGACATCAGACTGGAAGGCGGGCACCGAGACATCAGACTGGAAGGCGGGCACCGGGACTTCAGACTGGGACACCAGGACATCAGACTGGGTCACGAGACATCAGATTGGGACACCAGGACTTCAGATTGGGACACCGGGACTTCAGACTGGGACACCGGGACTTCAGACTGGGACACCGGGACTTCAAACGGGGACACAGGCACATTGGACTGGAATATGAGCACAGGATCATCAGGCTAGAACAAGGGCGCTGGGATGTCAGACTGGACAGCAGGCACTGGGAAGTCAGACCGGACAGCGGACACAGGCATTGGCACAACAGGCTGAACAGCTGACACTGGAACAACAGGCTGAAAGGAAGGCACTGGCACAACAGGCTGAACAGCAGGCACATCAGACTGATCGGCAGGTATTGGAACATCGGACTGGAACATGGACACAGGAACATCAGACTGGGGCACAGGAACTTCAAGCTGGATAGCAGGCAAAGAGTTGGCAGGATTAGGTGGGTCATCAGGTTCAGCTGGCATGAAGGCGGACTGACGCAGGTTGGTTGGTGTGGAAGCAGGTTGGATTACTGGCAGGATCGCGTGATTGGGGAAGAACTTCCGTTTCTTCTTTGGCTTAACTGCTGGAGATCTGTAGGTAGCTGTGGGACTGTAGGTAGGAGGTGAGGCATACTGAAGTGAAGGGCTGGTATATGGCAAGGAAGGGGGGGAACAGCGGCCAGAGAAAGTTTCTGTGGGGAAGTTGTAGGTAGTAGAGAAGAGGCACAGAGAGAAGCAAAAACGCATGTAAGTGAATAATTGAGTTTATTTAAGGATATATAAACACCTCCATTATTAACAGTGAACAACCAACCAAACAGTGCCACAAACAACAATAACTATATACAATATAAGGGAAGTACTGCAATCTTAAATGTAGCCAGGCCAGGGTCATTCACAGGAGATCAGCAGATAAACAAGGGCAGTTCCAGAATCACAAACTTAAGGCAGGCCGGGGTCATACACAGGGAATCAGCAGATGGGGGAAGGTGCAAAGGGATCAGGCTACAGGGCAGGGATGCAAGGTAACAGGAGGGACAGGATCAGATGCACAGGGTAACAGGATCAGGTACACAGGTTACAGGTTGCAGGTTACAGGTTACAGGTTACAGAATCAGGGTCGCAGGTACGGATCAGGGCACAAGGAAGATACCAGGGTGATGAGAGCAATCATCAGCCAGGTATTTATATGAATGCCTGTAATTAGCCTCAAGTGACAACTGAACGCAGGAGGTGCTGTCTGCTCCACAGTGCCGGGAAACACCCGCTGGTGTACACCGGTATTACAGCCAAAGCATCCAACAGTGTCACCAACAGGTGAATCCCTCCACTACAGATCCAGAGTGTTGGAAGACACCGGCTGGTGGACACTGGTACTGAGATCCAAGAGACCGACTGCGCCACCAACAGGCGAACCCTTTCCTGACAGCTACTCATTGAAAAATGTGATTGTTACATTTGAGAAAGAGTGTAGATATTTGCAGTTCCTAACCTGCAACAGTTAGGCCCCTTTCACACATACGGACCATTCCATTGGCAGATGGTAAATGGACATCAATGCATTCCAATGGAAAAATGGAGGACAACGGATGATCATCTATTTTCATATATATTTTCATATGTATCATATAACCGGCTTTTTTTTCCCTTCAATTTTGGAGCTGTCGTTTTGGGGGGGGGGGGTCAGTGTGTGCAAGGAGAGGGACAGGAGATGAGCAGTATACACAGTGAGGGGGCAGTCTGCACAGACAGGCACCCTCACTCGCCAGAGCTGACTGTCACTGTGAGCTTTTAAATGTAATTGTCGGCTTTTTTTTTTCTATACTTAATAGTACCAAGAGGGAGCTGTTATTCGAGCCCTCCACTAAATTAAATAAAGGGGCTGGGTCATGGGGTGATGTCAGCCGACAATTGCATTTAATAGATGACAGTGACAGTCAGCATCGGCAAGTGAGGGACCCCTTCTGTGCAGACTGCCCCCTCCCTTTGTACACTGCTCTTCACCTCTTCTTGCACATACTGCCCCCCCCCCCCCCAAAGAAGAACTGTCACATATCTTCTATCACATAGGGGACTATTGGTCCCCTATGTGATAGCAATAAAATCATAGTTAAAAAGAAAACACATGAAAAGTAAAAAAACAAAAAAAATTGAGCCTTACCACCCCCACATACACAGGCATACTAGAGCTGCATGATTAATCGTTAAAAAAAGATCTAGATTCAACCCCCCTCTCCATCTGAACTGCCATTTCCCCGATTCTATATAAACAGTGCAGAGCCAGAGCTGTCAAAAAAATACATTCCTCAGCACAGAGAGAAGAGAAGAGATAAAGTTCTTTAGATCAAAGGGATGAACTTTGGTCTGTAGATGAGGGCAGTTTAACCACTTAAAGACTAAACCTTTTTCTGACATTTGTTGCTTACAAGTGAAAAATCTGTCTTTTTTGCTGGAAAATTACTTAGAACCGCAAGACATTATATATATTTTTTTTAGCAGAAACCTTAGAGAATAAAACAGCGGTGGTTGCAATATTTTATGTCACGCTGAAATTGGGCAGCGGTATTTCAAACGCAATTTCTGGCTGAGGTTAAGATGTGGATGATATCACAATCAGAGGAAGCATTGTATTCATTCATAAAATACTAGGCTTCCTGTGAATGGCTGAGCAGTCCTTCTGGGAACAGGATGGGAAGTCTCCATACTGGTGCCTGAACATAGTGCTGTATACTCTATGTAGCTGTTGCTACATACAATTTATACAATGCTGACATCACCTGCATATCTTAGTATTGGAAATAGTTTGTTTGGGCAGCTTGTCCCAAACAAAGTAAATAAAGTAACATAAAACCTGGAGATAGGCTTTAATGATAGATGTCTCTGAAATGCTTAGTTTCACTCTGAATTTAAAATACTACTGCACCTAATTTTATCACTAGGTGCACATGTATTACTTCTGTACTCTGCCTCTATTAATAAATATAAAAAATTGAAGAAGAAATTTGCAAACAGTAAATGCAGCAATAACAAACAGCAAGCTGAGTTGAGGAGCCAGTACAGGACACAGAGTCCTGTATCCTATGTAAAGGAAACATTCATCTTCCAGAGCTAGAGCTTCAAAGATGACATCTTTGCCAAGGCCTGTTTCTTGCAACACTTTCCATGATGACTAATAACTCAGATGGACCCCCCCCCCCTCCCCCCTAGACTATATATACAGAGCTCTCTTTCCCAATGTGCCCCACAGGGATTGCAGTAGCTCACCCTCCATGGCAACACTCCACTCACTACTCTGGAGGTGACCAGGCATCTACACTGCCTACTCCCACAACAAGATTTCCTGACCCTATGTTGATACTACACCGAGCACTCCTGTGCCCCTACCTTACACCCTGATTATTTTTACTGGGAGTAAAAGACATCTGCCAACGCCCCTGCATTATTCAAAATGCGGGTAATGCTATTTGCATTACCTTATTTTAATTTTTTTTTGCATGTATAGACTAATAGTTCAGAAGAAATTTGCCATGGGCTAATCTTTGGTTTAAACGTGTTCTTTACCAATTACCTCTTATTATCGTATAGTCATACACATGACATTAAATCAACACCCTTAGTGGCATTAAGGAAGAAATTAAATGTTAAGCAACATCTCTGGTGTGACTAGTTATATCATGAACCAAATATGACAATAAAAAGTCAATGAACAGAATAGTTTTGCAACAAAGGGATTGTCATATGCTTTAAACGTTAATCACCAGTGGAGTAATTGTATGAAATAGCTGAGTACAGTTCTTACTTAACTATCACATTTATAATAATACTGATATTAGGAAAAATAAAAATGTTCACCTATAAAAATAGTGATAGAGGAGGTATACTGAACTATATTGATAGATTGGTGTTCTTTGGCTTCTTAATATTTTTAATAAATCATTAAAAAATCCAGTGCTATCTGTGCTTCATTAGGTAAAATGTAACATTTTCTCTTTCATTTGAGATACTCTTGTGCAGGGGTTCTTAACTGGGGGGGCATGGAAACCAAAAAAAATTGTTAGATTACATTATTAACAACCACCTTTGGATGTATACTTCACAGATTTTAATGACCTTAGCCTGGAATCTGTTTATATGATGCATCCTTTCCCATTTACTTTATCATCCATAAGTGTCAGCAATTCAACAAAAGATATTTTCATGCATTTCCAAAAAGACTTCACTGAGTAACAAATATAGAAGAACAAAAAGTAAACCCATGTGGTTCATTTTTACTCTCATTTAACCCTTTCACTGTTAGAACCTTTTTTGCATATTTTTTTCACACAAAGCCACCAAAAATTGTTGACAGACACCCTAGTAAATAAAATAGTTGTAGTTTACATTGTTATGTCACATTATAATAGCACAACAAACAAGTGCAAAATAATTTTAGTAAAAAATACTCTAAAGTTAATTGTAAGGCATATAAACATAATATATTACCCATTTTTTTTTGGTAAGATATTAAATATGAGGTTATGCCAATTAAATAGATACACAACATGTCAAGCCTTAAAGAGGTTGTAAAGTCAGAAGCTTTTATATCGTAATGCATCCTATGCATTAGTATCCTATATTTTCCATAGGCTATACTATAAAAGCCTCTACAGGTCATTAGTTTAGAGTTAACTGTGCATAATGGGCCTAGAATTATTGCTCTTGCTGTGGCGTGCAACAGCGATATGTAACATGTTTAGCGCAGTTGATGTTTTTGTGCGTAGGCGCCCCCAACACACGCATTTACATTTTTGCATACCTATACCATGTACTAAATATAAACCCAACACTAGGACTTACATCTGACTTACACATGTAAGTCCTCAGGGAGCTTAGCTCAGTGATAACCAAGCCGCTATTCCTGATTTTTAGATTTCTTATTGATGGAATAGTACTGACTGATTAGCATAGAGCAAATAATTGTACCGATGTTTAACCGCTTCAACCCTGGAATAATTTAGCCCCTTCCTGACCAGAGCACTTTTTGCGATTCGGCACTGTGTCGCTTCAACTGACAATTTCGCGCTCATGTGACATTTTACCCAAACAAAATTGACGTCCTTTTTTTCCCACAAATAGAGCTTTCTTTTGGTGGTATTTGATCACCTCTGCGGTTTTTATTTTTTGCTCTATAAACAAAAAAAAGAGCAATAATTTTGAAAAAAACGCATTATTTTTTACTTTTTGCTATAATAAATATCGCCCAAAAATATATAAAACATTTTTTCCTCAGTTTAGGCCGATATGTATTCTTTTACATATTTTTGGTAAAAACGAATCGCAATAAGCGTATATTGATTGGTTTGCGCAAAAGTTATAGCATCTACAACAAAATAGATTTATAGCATTTTTATTATTTTTTTTTTTACTAGTAATGGCGGCGATCTGCGATTTTTATCGTGACTGCAACATTATGGCGAACATCGGACAATTCTGACACATTTTTGGGACCATTGGCATTAATACAGCGATCAGTGCATTGATGCATTGATGCAAAAATGCATTGATTACAGTAAAAATGTCACTCGCAGTGAAGGGGTTAACACTAGGAGGCAGTGAAGGGGTTAACTGTGTTTCTTGGGAGGTGATTCTAACTGAAGGCGGAGGGACTAACTACAGGAAGTGACAGATCGTGGTTCCTAGCTAATAGGAACACACGATCTGTCACTCCTTTCACAACAGAACAGGGAAGTGTGTGTTTTTTTAATAAAATCCTTTTTATTATTTTATATGAAAACGACATTGACACAATACAGACAAAACCACAAAAATAGAAATCACACCAAACCAAACCCCCCCCCAGAAAAAAAAAAAAATTTAACCCCAAACCCCTTCCCTTCAACAAGCCCCACCAACCTCTCCCCCCCCCCCCCCCAGTCGGAGTATATATGACAAAAAAAGGAATAACAATATCCAGCATTACAAAGTACACAGTACACATTGGTTGACGTGATACCTAAGTCATAGATTGAAGCCATCTAGACCAGATAACATCAAACTTATTCAGGGAGCTCCTTAGGGAATATGTATGCTTTTCAAAAAGAATGGTCCTATTGAGATCTACAATGCAATCCGACACAGTCGGTGGATGTGAAGAGGTCCACTTATGAGCAATCTGTCTACGGGCAACAAAAAGTGCGCGCCTTATAGTATTACCAGTAGGGGAGGTGTAGATAGATGTGTCACAGTAACCCAATATACATATAAGTGGTTCAACCGGAATATTAATATCCAATACCCTAATTAAGGTACCAATCACCTCCACCCAGTATCTTTGAAGTTTTGGACATTGCCATAAAAGATGTATTAATGTACCTGTGTTACCGTATCTAGCACAGGCTGGCTCAGATTTCAGTCCAATTGCACAGCGAAACTATAGACCCTATGAAGAATAAAAATCGGAGTCAGTCTGTGTGAGATACTCTGCACGGGGAGCGGAGGACATCGTTCCAAATCTCCTCAGAGATGGGACCAATATCTTTCTCCCAGCCAACCCGAGAACGGATGGGGAAGTTCAATAGAAACCCATCTGACAGTACCCTATAAGTAACCAAGGTAAGACCTTTTGTTAACCCTGTCCGTACTATTTTATCTAAGACAGGGATAGAGGGGAAAAATATCTTAGCAGAAGAAAACTGGGCATGTAGAGCATATCTTAATTGAAGGAATTGGTAAAACCAGTTGGATTCTACAGAAAACTCTCCCCTCAGATCTTCAAAGGATTTAAGTATACCATTCTGATATAGCTGAGCTAAAGTAGTTATTTCTAGTTTTGCCCATCTCTGAAAGCCTCTAAGAGCCGAAATTTGGGAAAGTCTATCATTTTCCCATATGGGAGTGTATCTAGTGGGATATGAGACACCCAACATTTTTTTAACTGTATCCTATACTTTACAGATTAACATACAAGTAGGCATATCAGCAAGCGAGACACCCCCTCTTGCACCATCGAGGACAAAGATTGGAGACCGACCCTTAAATGCAAAAGAAAATAATCGTTGAGCAGGAAAGGATATCTGTTCAGACTCCCATCCGGCAAAATGCTGTAATTGGGAGGCGAGAAAATATAGCCTTGGATTAGGAACTGCCAGGCCGCCGACATTTGTGGGATGCTGTAAAGTCTCCAGTTTGATATGAGGGGTTTAGTTCTACCATATTAATTGCCTAAATATAGTGTTTATCCTAAGAAAGATCCAGATAGGTATCCAAAGCTGAGGCATCCATATCATTTTTATTGAAATTGAAACAACCTATTAGCGATAAAGGGAGCTTAGTTCAGGTTTTTGAAATCTAATAAGTAATGGAAATATATTATCTACAATATATGACTGTGGGGAGTCCGACATAGTTATACTTAAGTATTTTATAGATGATACAATCTTAAAATGAGAAAGTATAGGTGGTAGTGGATCCGGAAGGGGGTCTAAAGGCATCAACATGGATTTCTCCCAGTTTATACCTAGACCGGAAAACCTTCGAAACTCCTTAACGTGTTCCATTACTACCGGCAGGGATGAACGGACATTATACATGAAAAAGAGAAGATCATCCGCATATAGTGATATCTTTTATTATTATTATATTATTATACAGGATTTATATAGCGCCAACAGTTTACGCAGCGCTTTACAATATAAAAGGGAGACAATACAGTTATAATACAATAAGATACAGGAGGATTAAGAGGGCCCTGCTCAGAAGAGCTTACAATCTAATTTTCCTCCATGTCTCCTCTAATCAGACTAGTAACATCAGGAGAGGCCTGTATAAGACATGCCAAAGGCTCTATGGCCAGGGGAGACAGCGGACAGCCCTGCCTAGTGCCCCGAAAAAGTCTGAAACTAGGAGATTGAAAGCCATTCATCCTAACCCATGCCCCCAGAGCAGTGTACAACAACTGGACCCATTTACAAAAACCAGAGCCAATCCCGAATTTATCAAGAATGGCCCACAAATATGGCCATTCGACACAATCAATGGCCTTGATTGCGTCTAGTGCTAAGAAAGCACGGTTTGAATGGCCGGAGCCGGAACCTGCATATTTACGCGTCTGATATTAAATGCAGTTGATTTGTTGGACATAAATCCTACCTCATCTGGATGAATAATACTGTTAATAACCTTATTTAGTCTAGTTGCAAGTATCTTCACAGGAATTTTAAAGTCTGTAGATAATAGAGAAATCGGTCTATAAGATTCAGGGTGTAGCAAATTTTCATCCTTTTTTGGTATGACTACTATTATGGATTGTCCCATAGAGTCTGGGAGCTGGCCCTTATGAAAAACCTCATTTAGAGCGGGAAGCAATTCTTTATTATATTTTTTATAGGTCTCAATAAAAAAAAAACACCACAGGGATACGGCGTAGGCTGGGGATCCATCTTTGGTGGTTTTTGAGGAGGGCTCTTCTATGCGAGAGACCACCCTGCAGTACTCCAGTTGTCCATGGTTGTCTGGCATTAAGTTAGTGTCATCCTGGCGAGCAGCAATTCCTTTTGCAGTTTCTGCTCTTGTAGTCGCTCTATAAAGAGAAGAGGTAGACACCACTCCAGCATTCGCTGGTCTTCTAGAATTTGACATAGCTTTAATAGAAGTAGTAATAGTTGTACCTTTACCCTCCTTAATTTTCGACATAATAAAAAAAACACACACACACGGAAGGAATAGGAAGAAAGGAGATATTGCACCAAGTAGTTACACACACTCGTCCCTGTTCTCTCTCTCCTGGTCATGATCACTCGTGGCCGCCGGTCATCGCGACTTTCGTCCACGAGCATCGGCACCCCTGCTGTGCAGCAGGCGCGTGCCTGCTTTCCGGACCCCGCGAGATCACGTACAGTAACGTGATTTCGCGCAGGGGAGCCAGCCTGCCACAGTAAAACTGCGGTGACTGGTCCGGAAGCGGTTAAAAAAGGGATGTACAGTATATCAGGAAGCTAAAGATCAGTCATCCTAACATCAATAGTATGTAAGGCAGGGGTGTCAAACTTAATTTCATTGCGGGTTGCATCAGTAGTATGGTTGCCCTCAAACGGCCGGTTGTATCTGTAAAACTATATAAATATATATACTCTTTATCATATAAATATTTGCCTCTGCATTCCATTATTACTAGTTTTAGTAGGAAACATAAGAATAGGAAACATAAGACTTAGGCAGTGAAGAGCAGGTGCAGACTAGCATGCAGTGTTAATTTTGACGTCAAATTGAATTTTAGTCATAGTCTTTTGACTAAAATTCCATTTTACTTTTAGTCATATTTAAGTCATCTGAATTGCTTTAGTTTTAGTCGTATTTTAGTCAACTAAAATAGTGTTAATGTCAGGAGACTAGTAGACCAGACTGTGTGGACTGCACAGAGATAACCCAAAACACATGTAAGTGAATAGTGATATTTATTAAAATAGGTGATAATTAGAAAATACAAACAGTGAACAACCAACCCAACAAACCCACCAACAACAACAATATATACAGCAAGGGGCAGTACCGGAATCACAGATGTACGCCAGGCCAGGGTCATACACGGCAGGTCAGCAGGACAAGGGATATACCAGAAGCATAAACGTTAGCCAAGCCAAGGTCATACACAGGAAGATCAGTAAATGAGGGACAGGGAACCAACAGGACAGAGAGGAGATGGATCGGGCTGAAGGGTACAGGAACACAGAAGGGATCGGGTCAGGATAAGCTCGGGTACAAGGTCAGATACATGCTCAGGATCGGGTAACAGGCGAACAAGGTCAGGGCTCAAGGAGAGAGATACCAAGGCAAGCATATGAGGGCTTGCCGGGTATTTATAGGACTGGCTATGATTGACTTCAAGTCACACCTGAGCGCAGGGAGTGTTGTCTGCTCCATACTGCCAGGATCCATCCGCTGGTGGACGTCAGTACTGCGGCCAAAAGATGAAATGACACCAGCAGGGAAATATTCTCCTGACAGTTCAACCCTTGCCGGAGACACCTGCTGGTGGACCCCAGTACTGCATGCCAACTGATATATCTTACCAGCGGATGGATCCTTTCCTGACAGTACCCCCCTTAAAGGAGCGGCCTCCGGACGCTCCAACTAGTCTTAATTGTCCATAGTCTATGGCATCAGGCAGAATGGTGGAAGAAGGCTGGTCATCAGGCCCATCCAGGCAGACAGCTGGCACATCAGAGTCATTGAGCTGGGCAGCGGACAGGAACAAACCAAGCTGGGCAGCAGACAGGAACAAACCGAGCTGGGCAGCAGACAGGAATAAACCGAGCTGGGCAGCAGACAGGAACAAACTGAGCTGGGCAGCAGACAGGAACAAACCGAGCTGGGCAGCAGGCTCCGGGTCATCGAGCTGGGCAGCAGGCTCCGGGCCATCGAGCTGGGCAGCAGCCTCCGGGTCATCGAGCTGGGCAGCAGCCTCCGGGTCATCGAGCTGGGCAACAGGCTCCGGGTCATCGAGCTGGGCAGCAGGCTCCGGGTCATCGAGCTGGGCAGCAGGCTCCGGGTCATCGAGCTGGGCAGCAGGCTCCGGGTCATCGAGCTGGACAGCAGGCTCCGGGTCATCGAGATGGACAGCAGGCTCTGGAACATTGGGCCGAACAGCGAGCACCGTAAGGGCAGGCCGTTACCCAGCTCAGCAAGCTGGGTAACAGACCCCGGCCCAGTGGGCTGGGTAACAGGCCCCGACTCAGCGAGCTGGAAACCGGGCACTGGTTCGGCAAGCCGGATAACGGATACTGACTTGACAGGCAAAGTGACAAACTTCGGTTTAGCAGACTGGGTAACGGGCACCAGTTCAGCAGACTGGGTAACGGGCACCGATTCAACAGGCTGAGACACGGGCACCGAAACTCCAGGCTGAAACACGGGCACCGAAACTTCAGGCTGAGACACGGGCACCGAAACCTCAGGCTGGGATACCAACATCACGACATCAGGCTGGAAGACAGGTACCAGGATATCAGGCTGGAGGATGGACACATCAGACCGGAAAGCAGGCTCATCAGGCTGAACAGTGGGCACATAAGGCTGGAAAGTGGGTACCGAGACGTCAGACCGGGCAGCAGGTGCTGGAACTTCAGGCTGGACAGCAAAAACAGGCGCTGGCACATCAGGCAGAACAGCAGGTACTGGCACAACAGGCTGAACAGGTACATCGGACTGGTCAGTAGTCGCTGGAGCGTCAGACTGGAACATGGACACTGGGATTTCGGGCTGAGCAGCAGGCACTGGGACCTCAAACTGGGCAGCGGACACAGGCATTGGCACAACTGGCTGAGTAGCAGACACTGGCACATCAGGCTGGAAAGCGGACTGGAAAGCCGGCACCGAGACATCAGACCAGGCAGCGGGTACTGGAACTTTAGACTGGGCAGCAGACACAGGTGCTGGCACATCGGGCAGAACAGCAGGTGCTGGCATACCAGGCTGAACAATAGGTACATCGGACTGGACAGTAGTCACTGAAGCATCAGACTGGAACATGGGCACTGAGATGTCAGGCTGAGCAGCAGGCACTGGGACCTCAAACTGGACAGCGGGCACAGGCATTGGCACAACAGGTTGAGTAGAAGACACTGGCGCATGAGGCTGGACAGCAAACAGAAGGTCATCAAACTGGGAAGCGGGCACATCAGACTGGAACACTGGTAGCAAAACTTTAGGCTGGAACATGGACACAAGGTCATCAGACCGGTCAGCAGGCACTGGACCGTCAGGCTGGGTAGCAGGCACTGGACCGTCAGGCTGGGTAGCAGGCACTGGACCGTCAGGCTGGGTAGCAGGCACTGGACCGTCAGGCTGGGTAGCAGGCACTGGACCGTCAGACTGGGTAGCAGGCACTGGAACGTCAGACTGGGTAGCAGGCACTGGAACGTCAGACTGGGTAGCAGGCACTGGAACGTCAGACTGGGTAGCAGGCACTGGAACGTCAGACTGGGTAGCAGGCAGAGGTTTTGCAGAATCAGGTGGGTTAGTTGGTGTGGAAGCAAGTTGGGTTACTGGCAGGATCGTGTGGGTAGGAAAGAATTTTTGTTTCTTTTTTGGTTTAGCCCATGCAGTTTTGTATGTAGGTGCAGGGCTGAAAGAAAAGAAAGTAGCTGGATCGAAGGAAGACCAAGGAACTGTAGCTAGAGAGGGGTTTTGTGGGACTGTTACAGGTGGAGGAGAAGAGACAGGTGGATTGAAGGCGGGATAGGTGCTACACTTGGAGACTGGGTAGTAGTATTTGGTAGGGGGTTGAGTAAACTGGGCTGTAGCTGAGGTTGCCATAGGCGATGGGGAGATACATTTTTGGGAAGACAGATGATTAATGGCAGGGCTGGAATATTGTGGCTTAGCTAAAGACAGGAGATCTGACCATGCCTGCAGCACAGGTTGAACAAACGCTGATTCACACACAGCCTGACTAATCAAGGATTGCACCGACTGGATGCAATTAGACAACACTTGCTGTGAACAGGAGGAATAATGTTCCATAAAATAGGCTGGATCATCCTCTAACAACCAAACCAGGGATTCAACTTGGCCATAATTGAAGGGGGGCGAAAAATCATCACTTCCCTCGGGAATGCATGACAGGGCTGGTTTTGCACATAACTGGATCAGGGGCTGAACATCTTCAAAAGACATATACCCCTGATCCACTAGGGAATGAGCTGATCGGATAGTTTCCATCAGCTGGTCACTAGTCCACCCTTTTAAAATCTGGCGACAATATTCACCATCCTCCTCTGCTAGCAGAGAATAATAAATGATTTCATCGAAATCCATATTAGCAGACCCGATAAACCAGGATGGTTTCCTCAATGCAGCCACGTCTGGTCAGGGATGGCCTTGGTATACTGTCAGGAGACTAGTAGACCAGACTGTGTGGACTGCACAGAGATAACCCAAAACACATGTAAGTGAATAGTGATATTTATTAAAATAGGTGATAATTAGAAAATACAAACAGTGAACAACCAACCCAATAAACCCACCAACAACAACAATATATACAGCAAGGGGCAATACCGGAATCACAGATGTACGCCAGGCCAGGGTCATACACGGCAGGTCAGCAGGACAAGGGATATACCAGAAGCATAAACGTTAGCCAAGCCAAGGTCATACACAGGAAGATCAGTAAATGAGGGACAGGGAACCAACAGGACAGAGAGGGGATGGATCGGGCTGAAGGGTACAGGAACACAGAAGGGATCGGGTCAGGATAAGCTCGGGCACAAGGTCAGATACAGGCTCAGGATCGGGTAACAGGCGAACAAGGTCAGGGCTCAAGGAGAGAGATACCAAGGCAAGCATATGAGGGCTTGCCGGGTATTTATAGGACTGGCTATGATTGACTTCAAGTCACACCTGAGCGCAGGGAGTGTTGTCTGCTCCATACTGCCAGGATCCATCCGCTGGTGGACGTCAGTACTGCGGCCAAAAGATGAAATGACACCAGCAGGGAAATATTCTCCTGACAGTTCAACACTGCCAGGAGACACCTGCTGGTGGACCCCAGTACTGCATGCCAAACGATATATCTTACCAGCGGATGGACCCTTTCCTGACAGTTAATTTAGTCTACAAACATATTTTCAAGGAAGGTCGCACACACCGTTTTTATCATCCACAAGAAACTTTATTGGAGACTGCCTAGACAGAACATGGTTCTGCCATGGCGTACCGTCTGAGCAGTCTCCAATAAAGTTTCTTGTGGATGATACCAGCAGTGTGTGAACCTCCTTTTAAACTGGCATAGAATTGAATAATTCTCATAATAATTATAAGCAGGTGTCCAGAGCATCCGCCCTCTACATCAGATGTTAAGTGTTCCCACCTTCCCAGCAGAAGTCAAGAGTCTCCCCCCTCTCTCTAACATCACGGTGCAGGGTCTGGAGGAGGAACAAGGAGGGCTGGAGTCAGCTGCTGGAGTTTTCTGAATGCTGAAACCAGAGGAGGTGAGGGAAATGGAATGCTACAGCTGCAGAGAGGTGCAGGATCTGTAGGAGGAGTTCTGTCCACCTCTCTGCTGCCAACTGCTGAGATGGAGGGGGCAGATATGAGTGTCTGGGGCTGCACGAAGATGTGGAGGATATGGGGGAGGAGTTTTTTCTCCTCTCAGCTGACGACTGCTGAGACAGGGTGGAGGCGGAGACAAGGGAATGCTGCAGTTGCAGGAGAGGTGTGAGGGCCACATGAAATGGCCTAGAGGGACAGATTTGGCCTGCATGTGTTTGACACATGTCATGCAAAGTGTTCAAAGGAATGCTTAGGGGATTTACTGAATAATTTGTCAGAGAAAATAGTAAATTAGGTAACAACCAACATCGATTTAAAAAAGACGGCTCTTGTCAGATGAGCCTGTTGACATTCTATAATGAAGTGAGCAGTAAATTAGACACAGGACTGTAGGTGTATTTTATCTGGAAAGTGAAAAATTGCAAAAGCATTTGATACTGTACCTCACATAGGCTTAATTTAAAGGTCTATTGGAGTGAAGGCAATTCTGTGTACATTGATCTTAAGCTGGCATCAAGAACCGGCACAGAGAGTAGTGGAAAATGATTCAGCCTCAGAGTGGTTTTGAGTGATGTGTCTCAGTGTTCTGTCTTGCAGCCAATGTTGTTTGCCGTGTTTATAAATGAAGGCAGGAGTAAAGAGTTCAATTTTGGAATCTGCTCTGGATACCATATTATGGAAGCAAATCATTTAGGCCTGGGATGTAGCAACATTACACAAAGATCCTAATGTAATGTGGAGAAGGGAGGCGACTTGGCAGATGACATTCAGTGTTGAAAAATGCAAAGTTATCCATTTGGGTGCTAAAACCTGCAGACAAAGTACTCATTAGGAGAGTTTTACACTGGGGGAATCAGTAATAGAAGAAGATATGGGGGACCAAGTGGACCAAAGATTTAAGCGGGCCATAGACAGATCGAAATTCAGACATTTCAGCAGGAATGTTGGGCAGGCTGGTTGTACTGAAATCAATCTATCGATCGCTGTTCTGACAGTAGGGAAACCTCCCATTGTCAGAATACATTACTGCAACTGGAGGGATTCCTCCATCAGCACTGACTATGTTGATGGGGGAATCAAGTGATTTTCTTTCCTTCAAGTTGCGGTTGAAGGAAAGAAAATTGCACAATGTATGTCCAGCTTTAGAGATAGTATGCAATGCAAGGTCACGGCTAAAAAAAACTAGCAGAAAACCCTCATGACTTAAGAGGAATTTATTCAAGGGATAAACTGATACTTTCACCCTCTTTACAAAACACTAGTTGGGCTTCATCTTGAGTACACAACAACAAAATTAATAAGGGTAGTAGAAGACATCAGGTATAAGGAACAATTAAGTAAATTATATGTATTTACTTTAGAGAAGAGGTGCTTAAGGGGAGACACGGTCACTACCTATAAATCAATCAATGGTGACTGGAAAGATGGCAACAAGCTTTTTAACCTTCTTAACTTAGGGCCTTGACAAGGGCATTCAGTCAAGGTTGGAAGTTGGAGGAAAGAAGGTTTCATCAGAAATTGTGTAGACTTTACTTTAGAGCAACAAAAATATCAGCTCTGAGGTGTTGACAAATTAAAAAATTTTTTAGTTGTGTTCCTCAATGAGCACACTATTCAAGGGTATGTATACTCCTAGATAACTAATACATACACACACACACACACGTTGGACTAAATAGACCAGTGTTTTTTCCAACCTTATCTACTATGTAACTATGTAATAATTCAGTCATAGTATCAGCTATGGAATTTGTGACCCAATGTTGAATAAAAGTCATCTACAACTAATGTTAGAAGTAGGTGTAATTGTCAGTCTAGTGATACACTAAGGAAGCATCACCCCTCCCTTAATGGAACATTACAATTATTTTTTGCTAAAAAAGTTCCTCTATACAATTAATGTCAGCTTTGGTGAAAATCAGACTGGTTTTTCCAGGGATTAAACTCACTCCTTACAAACAGGAAGCAGCTTGGGTATAAAAGCATCAGGTTTAATGCCTTAACAACAGAACTTACTATTCCTTCGAGGTAATTTTGAACTTACTTGCACCAGCCAACAACAATGTCTTCAACTAAAGGTGGAACTCATGGACATCATGGACATCATGAACACCAAGAAAAACATGGGCATCATGGACATCATGATCAGAAGTGCCAGGACCGTAAGTAGCATTTTATGCTTATAAAACCTTTCAGATAGTGGAAAAATTGACTGTCTGGCCTTACACTGTTTTGATGTCTACAACATTAACGTGTTTAAATCCACAAGTTCTATATAAAAAAAACAAAAAAACAACTTAACTCAAAGTGTTTTTATTATAAAGAATAACATATTAGAAAAATAAAATTAACCTACGGTAATTAATATGCCTGTTTCATAGAAACGTTGCTTTAACATGTTCCTCTATATTATGAAAGAATAAGTTTTACTCAATCACCACCAGCAAGCGCATTATTATCTCCTATAATTTTTTAATACTATTCAGTGGCATGAGTCATTCCCATTCATTTATGTCATACAAATATGCTGCTGTAAGTCTGAGCAATTATCAGAGATCAAAGATATAGAAATACTTGCTACTAGACACTTTTCTCGAATTTAGCTTTAGTATTTACTTTTTAAATTGTTCTTTTAACCTTTATATATTATCATTAACAGTAGTGATCTAAGGGCTAAAACATATATGGCATCGTTAATAATGTCCCTACTTTTCCTTTTTAGCATGCAAACCAGTGCAGCAATGCCAGGACCAAAAACCAAAGTGCCCTAAGCCTGGTGAGTCAGAAAACATCAAAAATCATTTACAAATGTCATTTTTATGTATTCAGCAGGAATATATTGCCATTATGGTTTTCGTGGAAACAATTATGTAAAACACATCAGTGGTAAATCAATTTCGCTTCGCTTAGGGAAACTTTTATATTGGAGCGGTCACTGCTTATTTATTGTTAAAGTATTACTAAAGGCAAAAAAATGTTAGATTTGGAAAGAGTGGTGAGGGATTAAACCCTCTGCCAGGTGTTTTTTAATGTCTGTGTCATCATTAGCGAGATTCACTCTTTCTAATTATCCTGATCACCATTGTCACCAGGATTAAAAGTTAGGGTAGATCCAGAATTTTGAATTGCCACCAAAACAGAATAAAGGGGAAATCTTGTTCCCCTGCCATCTTGTCTAGAAGTGGATTTCCTTCACATTGGAAAGACATTCTTTCACTTATTAGTGAGTTCTGACAACTGTAAAGCCAGAAGAGAGTGTCACACTTTTTTTGTACATTTTTCAAGATGTTAAATATAATGCAGCCAGAAGAGTGTGATCGTCTGATACTGTCTTCTCTACCTTGTGAATCACTGACCCAGGACAAGCGTGCAGCCAGTTACATGGGAAAAGTCCCATCCTGCTACTAGGTAGTAAATACAGAATGAGGATTACAGCCTTGGAGCACGTACCTATAAAAACTAGTCAGCAGTGGCTTCCGCTATATTTCTGTTATTGCAGGTTCACTTTGGGCCAACAGTATCAGCCCACTATGGGAATATCACATTTAGGAGGATTTAGTCTTTTACAGACAAATCACTCAGTTCAATCATACAGAGCAAATTCAAAGACGTGCTTGATACTAGTTACCCATGTTAAATGTGGCTTATGTATTTTGATGATCAAACATACTCTATTCATACATGACTGTGTATATACTGTATACTGCATGTGTTTATTAGTAGATGTCAGGTTATGCAATCAATTTGTAACTAGGACTGAAACCAATGGTTATTGCCCCTGGCACAACTCAGTATAGTATAACTAGAGTGGTTATTGTGAAATGTTAACCATTGTATTGGGGTATATTTAGGAATGTCATACTAATTTATGTTGTACAGGCTGATAACAGGCAAAATTTAGCACCTATATATTTTTTTCCTGTAAGACAACACAAGTGACTACTGAATACCAGGTTTCTCTCCTAAGCTACAATGCAGAAAGTGAATATATTTTATGTGGTCAGTTAAGAAAACAAATGTATAACATGTATTCATATAATAATTTTCTGTTTGCACAGATCCTTGCCTCCCCTGCCCTCCTGAGCCATGCCAGACCCAACAACAAGGATGTAAAAAATAAAATCAATATGAAAGACTCAAATGAAGCAATACCAAGGACACACATGATTAAAAATGTTATGTTGTCTGTCTTGATGTTCTGTGTAAATCTACATATTTAATAAACTTGGTAAATACAAAAAAAAACTTTTGGAAATTATTTTTTGACATTTTTAATGTTATGCCCAAAGGGTTGATGGAAACAATAAACAGACCTATGTGAAATTTGGGATGCTTAGATTAAGGTATTCACTCCAAGAGTATCCTGAATAAAAAAGCAGCACCAGTTTCTTATTGTTCCCAGAGCCACCATTAGAAATCATGGGGACCTATACAGCCAGCCTGACAGGCTCTTCTGCCCAGTGTCTCCATATGCACCCCCTATTGCCCCACACTCTGCATTCCCTACTAAACCTAACTTTGCACCCCCTTTATCCCTACTACTCCAACATTTTGCTACCTCTGCATCCACCACTACCCCACATTCTGCACTTCCTGCATACCCCACTATCCCACATTCTGCACTTCCTGCATACCCCACTATCCCACATTCTGCACTTCCTGCATATCCCACTATCCCACATTCTGCACTTCCTGCATACCCCACTATCCCACATTCTGCACTTCCTGCATATCCCACTATCCCACATTCTGCACTTCCTGCATACCCCACTATCCCACATTCTGCACTTCCTGCATACCCCACTATCCCACATTCTGCACTTCTTGCATACCCCACTACCCCACATTCTGCACCCTCTGCATCCCACAATAAACCTCACCCTGCACAATCTGCATTATCTACAACTCTCTCTGCTCCCTCATTACACCTCACTCTACACTATCCTGCATCCCCCACTACTCTGTACTTCCATTACACCCCACATTTTGCAACCCCTGAAATTTCTGTTCAATGAGCTAGCTGGCAATTTATTCAAAAAAGTATTAAAAACAGTACATAGTTAAAAAAAATATATGGTTGCACCGTATATGGTCTTCTGCTGCTGTAGCCCATTTGCTTCAAGGTTCAATGTGTTGTGCACTCAGAAATGGTATTCTGCATACCTTGGTTGTAACAAGTGATTATTTGAGCTACTGTTGCCTTTCTATCATCTGGAACCAGTCTGCCCATTCTCCTCTGACATCAACAAGGCATTTTCCTGGATAAGGCTCGCTGGATATTTTCACTTTTTCAGACCATTCTCTGTAAACCCTAGAGATGGTTGTGTGTGACAATCCCAGTAGTTTTTGAAATACCCAGACCAGCCCGTCTGGCACCAACAACCATGCCATGTCAAAGTCGCTTAAATCCCCTTTCTCCATTCTGATGCTCGGTTTGAACTTCAGAAAGTAGTCTTCACCACATCTAGATGCCTAAATGCTGGCCTGTCATGAAGAATACTAACGATTGGGACCTAGAACTCTTTGTTCCTGGTCACTTGAAGACTCTGATAGACTCTGAAAGCCTATCACAGTGATCAGTCATTGTGCAGCCCGTCCATGTGTTTTTTCTCTTCTGAATGGAGAGAAAGATACATTGTATTTATCTCTCCTTGTAGGGGGAAAACGATGTAAACAAACAAGAGTGTGTAAAAAAAAAATATATATATATATATATATATATATATATATATATATATATATATATATATAATAAAAAAATAAAGAAAAAATAACTATATCAAGGTTTGATCTAGGTCAGTGTTAGGGTTAGTGTTAGGGTCAAGGTCAGATTAAAAAATCAAGGTCAGGGTCAAATGTCAGGGTCAGTATAGTTTGGGTAAGATTTTTTTATAAAAAGCATTTTTTAAATTACTATCAGTGTCAGTGTGTTTTAGACAGGATAAAAAAAGCAAAATGCGCACTATTGTTTCCGGGCTGTACAACGGATACAGACAACAACTAACATACAGTACACATATGAGGCATTAGTAGTAAGTTACTGTAGTGGCAAACAAAAAGGAAACTATCAATTGGCTGCATAAGTGGCAGAGGCTTAATAGAGTACCAAATAAACCACACAGATATACAGTATCTCACAAAAGTGAGTACACCCCCTCAAATTTTTGTAAATATTTTATTATATCTTTTCATGTGACAACAATGAAGAAATTAAACTTTGCTACAATGTAAAGCAGTGAGTGTATAGCTTGTATAATAGTGCAGATTTGCTGTCCCCTCAAAATAACTCAACACACAGCCATCAATGTCTAAACCGCTGGCAACAAAAGTGAGTACACCCCTAAGTAAAAATGTCCAAATTGGAACCAATTAGCCATTTTCCCTCCCTGGTGTCATGTGACTCCTTAGTGTTACAAGGTCTCAGGTGTGAATGGGGAGCAGGTGTTTTAAATTTGGTGTTATCGCTCGCCCTCTCTCATACTGGTCACTGGAAGTTCAACATGGCACCTCATGACAAAGAACTCTCTGAGGATCTGAAAAAAAGAATTGTTACGCTACATAAAGATGGCCTAGGCCAGTAATGGCTAACCTTGGCACCCCAGATGTTTTGGAACTATATTTCTCATGATGCTCATGCACTCTGCAGTGTAGTTGAGCATCATGGCAAATGTAGTTACAAAACATCTGGGGTGCCAAGGTTCGCCATCACTGGCCCAGGCTATAAGAAGATTGCTAAGACCCTGAAACTGAGCTGCAGTATGGTGGCCAAGACCATACAGCAGTTTAACAGAACAGGTTCCACTCAGAACATGGTCAGCCAAAGAAGTTGAGTGCACCTGCTCAGCGTCATATCCATAGGTTGTCTTTGGGAAATAGATGTATGAGTGCTAACAGCATTGCTGCAAGAGGTTGAAGAGGTGGGGGTCAGCCTGTCAGTGCTTACACCATACGCCGCACACTGCATCAAAATGGTCTGCATGGCTGTTGCCCCAGAAGGAAGCCTCTTCTAAAGATGATGCACAAGAAAGCCTGCAAACAGTTTGCTGAAGACAAGCAGACTAAGGACATGGATTACTGGAACCATGTCATGTGGTCTGATGAGACCAAAATAAACTTATTTGGTTCAGATGGTGTCAAGCGTGTGTCGTGGCAACCAGGTGAGGAGTACAAAGACAAGTGTGTCTTGCCTACAGTCAAGCATGGTGGTGGGAGTGTCATGGTCTGGGGCTGCATGACTGCTGTCGGCACTGGGGAGCTACAGTTCATTGAGGTAAACTTGAGTAAACATTTACTGTGACATACTGAAGCAGAGCATGATCCCCTCCCTTTGGAGACTGGGCCACAGGGCAGTATTCCAACATGATAACGACCCCAATCACACCTCCAAGACGACCACTGCCTTGCTAAGGAAGCTGAGGGTAAAGGTGATGGACTTGCCAAGCATGTCTCCAGACCTAAATCCTACTAAGCATCTGTGGGGCATACTCAAATGGAAGGTGGAGGAGCGCAAGGTCTCTAATATCTACCAGCTCCATGATGTCATCATGGAGGAGTAGAAGAGGACTTCAGTGGCCACCTGTGAAGCTCTGGTGAACTCCATGCCCAAGAGGGTTAAGGCAGTGCTGGAAAGTAATGGTGGCCACACAAAATATTGACACTTTGGCCCCAATTTGGACATTTTCACTTAGGAGTGTACTCACTTTTGTTTCCATAGGTTTAGGCATTAATGGCTGTGTGTTGAGTTATTTTGAGGGGACAGCAAATTTACACTATTATATAAGCTGTAGGCTCACTACTTTACATTGTAGCAAAGTGTAATTTCTTCAGTGTTGTCACATAAAAAGATATAATAAAATATTTACAAAAATGTGAGGGGTGTACTCACTTTTGTGTGATACTGTACATAAAATTAATATTCATTGATCATAAAGTGCTAAAAACATGTCTGATCTGATTTGATCCATATTTCATCTCTAAAAACATATTTGTAACAATGGTGTGTATAACCCTTATTATGGGTTGTATTTGCCCCCAACCCAGGAGCTGTTTTGTGAAGGTGGAAATGTGGGGACAGTTGCTGATGCTGGCCAATACACATGACCACCTAAAATGGTTATTGGACTATTGCGGTACTGATACAATAACCCAAAGGTTGTAATTAAAGATCAAGCTTTAATACATTGCAAAAAAAGGAAATAATGAGATATTCAAAAATACACCACAATTAACTGACTACTAACAGGTTCCCCTGTAGAGCTTGTGTTGGAGTGGAGTATGAAATTTTCCTCTACCGGTTTTGCGGTATAAACCGCTTCTTCAGGAGGAGTGGTCTAGGGAAAAAGTAATGCATTTAGACAAAGAATAATAATATTTTAAACACATATTACAAAAGGGTTTAAAAAAGAGAGACACACTCACCCATTAGGACAAAACCAATTGGCGACAGGGCCCAATAAAATTGTTTTGTTTTGCTGTTTTGCAGCAATTGAGCACAAATTCTGACACATTTTGAGACTTGCACTTCCTCAGGGGCTATTTATAGGACATTTAAGAACAACAAAACAAAATAAGCAAAGTAATATCAAAACATCATACCTGCCCCGAAGGCCATGTAAAAATTACATACTACATTGCCTACATTACACCAAAGTCATACAATCACCAGTGGCCTGTGTAAGAGGCTAAAACCACATGGTATGTGCACAGAGCGACCCAGTTTAGTAGGTGGGCAAACAGGAGAGCCCAGCAGCCACAGGGAACAAACAATTCTTAAGAATAAAAAACACCAAAACAACCACCAGTGAACCACAGCAAAAAATAAATAAATAAACAACCATTGAAAAGTACAAAAATGCTAAAACTTTTAAAAAAAGGGGGAGACTAACCTAAACAGAGTACCAGTAGGTCCATCCAGCAGCATGGTTGGTCACAACCACCATAACAAGGAAGCCACAGAGACAGCCATGCCACTCAGAGGGACTTATATAGATAGATCAAAAAGAAAGGGGAAGTTCAGCCCTCTCCACCTTACTATGGGGGATTAATGGGCTGGAAGGATAGTCTCTGTTCAAATGCTTCTATTACAGGAGGCAAGCAAACGCCATCCAGTGGATCACCCATCACACATGCGCCCTCAGTCCATCCTGGTCACAAATGGCAGTGGTAACCTCATGCGTATGTGTGGTGGCATGTCACAGCAGCCATCTTTGGAGCCATATGAGCTCTAGTGGCTGGGAGGGGAGAAGCCCAATGCAGAGGCAGGAGAGATAAAAAAGAGTCTCAGGGGCCTCCAAAATAGACTGCCAAGAGACAGCCCCTCACACAAACAGGGAATCATCCGCCAATCACCCCACAACCCCCCCCCCCCCAAAAAAAACAATTTAGGGCCATGAGCTGTGCTTGTCAAGTGGAGTCAGATAGTTCCCCCCAGCACATGGGCAAAGAGGTAACAAAAACTCCTCTCCCACCCAGGAAATGTGCTAGTTCGCATGTCCACACACAATGTTTACATCCTACATATCCACAATACCATTTATTTAAATGTACGCATGTTCACCAAACATATAATACTTATAATGTGAACCATGAACAAAGCAAATCCAAATGACTATACTAGATCACAAGACATCAACACACATATTTTCTTACCAATTATTAATGGTCAATATTATAACAAAACAATACCATCAGGTATACCATATATCTAAGTGACGTCTCTAAAATGGCAGAAATGACAGAGAAAGAGTTATGCTATAGTTGTTTTCTTTTTACCTTTTGAAGAGTATCCTGAAAGAAAAGGCTGGTAACTTTTTATCATTTAACCCTGGAGCCACCGTAGCCCTCAGTCTGTGCATTTAAGCTCTTTCTGCAATACTTTCTTGCTTACTGTAAATTCAAGAAATATACAGCTAGATTAAAAAGTATATATATATTTTTTTACTATTGTTGGCCCGTTTTCCTTTGCTAATTTAAAAATGTCAAAGGATATGTGTTACAATTAACCACCAAAGGAAAGCCCAATTTGTCCTGAAAAAGACAAGGTATAATCCACCTGGATACACAAAGTAGTTGCGATGACATATACAGTTTTACTAACACATAGCAAAGTGGCAAAATTGTGTTCAATCATTAACATTTGTTTTATCTTCAGTCACTAGGGGATTAATGATAGATGTCTCCTTTATACATTGAAATCTTGAAATGCTTATTTGCAATCTGAATATAAAATACTACTGCACCCACATTTATCATCAGGTGCAGGTGTTACTTCTGTACCCTGCTTCTAATAATAAACATGCACAAGTAACTCAAATAGCTCCAAATGTTTTATATCGCTCCATTCCTGCTCCCCCCAAGGGGAAGCTTCCAGAGCTAGATCCTCAAAGATTACATCTTTGCCAAGGCCTGTTTCTTACAACATTTACCATGATGACCAAGATCCCAGGTGGACCCCCGCCAGACTATATATACAGAGCCCTCTTAAGCAACATGCCCCACACTGGCAGGGGTGGGGATTGCAGTAGCTCACCCTCCATGGCAACACTCCACTCACTACTCTGGATACTTCTTGCTTTTAACCAGGCATTTACAGTATACTGCCTACTCTCACTACAAGATTTCCTGACCCTATGTCAGTTTGGACATAGTGGTGAATTTGGGGGATGTGACAGACCTAGCCGGGAGAGAGACTTTTGGAGGGGACTGTATGCTAGCCTCTTGCCGATCGATCGTGGGCCCTGGTACTTGGGGGAATGGTGCTCTTTGGGAGCTGTATGCCTAGGGACCCTTGAGGCGGTATTGCTGTGGATTCAGGTCCTGGTTCCCCAGGACACACAGACTCTGGGGACCCTGGATTTGCCATATTAGAAATAGTGGCTGATTCATACCGTTGGGACTCCTACTGTTAAATGTCATCAATTCCAGCTACCTGTCTGTTGTCTGCTAAAATGTGTATTGTAAATAAGTCTCTAGTATAGGATCTAAGAGTCATTAGATCCCCATTGTTGTTTGTGTTTAATTAACTCTGCTATTGTGATAATGTTGATTGGATTTTCTGAACTACAAGACGGCCAGTCTGGCCTAAAGGTCATGTCTGAGTCATCTAGGCTGTCTAAAGGGATTAGTTAATTAGCTCATGTTAATTAGGTTAATTAGGTTACAGCTGTATTGTTAGAGTAATATGAGCAGGAGGTCTGCACCTCCACTTTTAGTGTATAAAAGAGCCTGTATATTGCAATAAAAGAGATTCCTGGTTGAACTTACATACAACCTGCCTGGTGTTTGTTCTGAGCTATCACAACTGGGTTAGAACGGCACATAGCTGAAGTTCTAATCCTGGAGTATTGGATGACCGAACCATCAGACGTTGCAATCTGATTCAATAGCTGCAGAGGAATGTCGGGAGAGTGGAACCGAGCGAGCAAGGGGCTCGTTACATTGGTTGGCAGCCGTGGGATTTGCTCTCCAGTTAATGGGACACTCCAAACCAGCTTGCAGGAGAGCCACGCAAAAAGACTTACTTGAGAGCCATGGAGGGAATGGTGGGATCGTGCTTCCTTGCCGTGAACACATCCAAACCATCACCTGGATCCAAGGTCCAGATAGCAGGAGAGGAGAGATACCAGCCACCATGGATGAGGAATTCAGAAGGAGGTTGCGAGAGAAGCAGATACAGCACAGAGGACCAGTATCAGAGCAGGTCCTGCTAGGATGGTTTGAATCTATCCGCTGTGAACTCTGGAAGGAAGCGCTAGCCCGTGAGCAGCGACACCAGGGAAAAGTTCTCCCCTCCATCCATGTGAGGTACTGGTCGCAGTATGAAGTGCGAATGCTGTTTTTGGGGGAACAGCCGAACCAGGAGTGGACAGCCGAGTTAAGCAGGCTGATCCGGGCAGAAATGAGGTTGGACGAGAGCTACAGAGCCCTCCAGTGGTATGTAGCCCAAGTGTGCCCATGGACAGCAGATGACAGCCCCACGGAAGGCTTTGACTACGATGGCCTGGGATTGTTATACTGGAGGCTGTCCAGGGACCCTGACTTTGGGAGTGATCGGGAGTGGCATTTGGAGGAAATAATGGAGCACAGAGAGCGAAGACTGAATGTCTCAGAAGTGCACTGTGCACAGGAAGATTTGGAGTTTCTGGACATTCAGGAATGGGAGCTGGAGATCGCCTACAAACAGCTGCTAGACTCTGCTCAGCAGCAGGGTGGGGCTCCCTTTGCCTGGGACTATCAGGAAATACCAGTTGACAACTCTGAAATCCTGGCTGAAGAGTTGTCAATGTCGCAGAGTAACAGTGTGCTTTGCCAACCTGCCCCCGCAGCTATGGAGGCGGAGGTCTTATGGCGGATGCAGCAAGTGCTGACTGACCTGGGTGAACCTGTTTCTGCATTGGATGATCTTGGATGGAGGAATATGCCTGTCCAGCAGAATGCCAGAGAATCGGCAGTGGAAAATCTGAAGATTGCCGTCCCCAAACCTGAAGTGCTGACAACAGGGCAGAGCTCTGTTAACCTCTGCCCAGCACTGATAGCATCTTCTGGGTTCCACAGAGAGGAGATGGTGAACCTTTATTCCCAGACACCAGTTGCAGAGACAGGGGATTTGATAGACTTTTCTGCTGAGGAAGAACAACCTGGTGAGCCTCCAGCAGAAGAAGAGCTGTTATTAGGGCCAAACTTTACTGTGCTCTGCCCAGCACTGATAGCATCTTCTGGGTTCCACGGAGAGGAGATGGTGAACCTTTATCCCCAGACACCAGTTGCAGAGACAGGGGATTTGATAGACTTTTCTGCTGAGGAAGAACAACCTGGTGAACCTCCAGCGGAAGAAGAGCTGTTATTAGGGCCAAACTTCACTGTGCTCTGCCCAGCACCAACAGAAGTATCTGTGAAGTTACAAGGAACTTCCCCAGCTGAAGCGTTGGCAACTGGACAGAGGGTCCAAGATCTCTGCCCTACACCTGCGGCAGTTCCGGAGGCTCAGGGTGAGAAGGAGGTGGTCACTTCCTAGCAGCAGATCAGGATACAGGGGGAGAAGGGAGAGGAGGTGTTCGTCGTCCCTCCCCAATAGCTAGCCGGAGCAGATGGTGTGGGGTTTCCAGCAGAAGGGCTGGCAACAGGGCCGAGTACTGCTGGACTCTGCCCTCAACTAACAGAGGATGGATTTCCTGTGAAGGTGGATGGGACTTCAGTCTCCACCTGTATACCCCAGGGATGCAGGGCAGTCGGCCCAGATCCCCAAAAGCATGACGGAGTGAGCCCAGACACCCTGTCTTCTCTCCAGAGGCAGAAAGGACTCCAGGGAGAAGGGCCAGTCCAGGCCTCTCCCCAGCGGCAGATGTGTTTTCTGAGAGAGGCAGAGGTTGGCTGGGTGAGTAATGCTTTGTTTGGAACAATTTGTTTGGGGTACTGTGTGGGTACAGGCATTAGAGGACTGGAACTACTGACTAACTTCGGAGTCAAACCGTCTGGTGTCTCCTCCTGTGTTAGTCTCCTGCCGAAAGGGGAGAAATGTGACAGACCTAACCGGGAGAGAGACTTTTGGAGAGGACTGTATGCTAGCCTCTTGCCGATCGATCGTGGGCCCTGGCATTTGGGGGAAGGGTGCTCTTTGGGAGCTGTATGCCTGGGGACCCTTGAAGCGGTATTACTGTGGATTTGGGTCCTGGTTCCCCAGGACACACAGACTCTGGGGACCCTGGAATTGCCATATTAGAAATAGTGGTTTCATACCGTTGGGACTCCTACTGTTAAATGCTAATGTCATCAATTCCAGCTACCTGTCTGTTGTCTGCTAAAATGTGTATTGTAAATAAGTCTCTAGTATGGGATCTAAGAGTCATTAGATCCCCATTGTTGTTTGTTTTTAATTAACTCTGCTATTGTGATAATGTTGATTGGATTTTCTGAACTACAAGACGGCCAGTCTGGCCTAAAGGTCATGTCTGAGTCATCTAGGCTGTCTAAAGGGATTAGTTAATTAGCTCATGTTAATTAGGTTAATTAGGTTACAGCTGTATTGTTAGAGTAATATGAGCAGGAGGTCTGAACCTCCACTTTTAGTGTATAAAAGAGCCTGTATATTGCAATAAAAGAGATTCCTGGTTGAACTTACATACAGCCTGCCTGGTGTTTGTTCTGAGCTATCACAACTGGGTTAGAACGGCACATAGCTGAAGTTCTAATCCCGGAGCATTGGATGACCGAACCATCAGACATTGCAATCTGATTCAATAGCTGCAGAGGTGTGTCGGGAGAGTGGAACTGAGCGAGCAAGGGGCTCGTTACAGGGGACTACACCAAATACTCCTGTGCCCCTACCCTACATGTCTTTTATTTTTAGTGGGGCTAAAAGACATCTGCCATGGCCCCTGCGGTATCCAAAATTTGGGTAATACACTTCCACAGTCCACACTCATACATGTAATCCACACTCATACATGTGGAGCGAACGCCTGTTTGATTTCTCTGAGGATAGTTGATGGAAGAGGGGGATCTTTTATATATATATATACTTCCCATATATGTTTGGTTTACTTGATTCCAACTCCTATTAATTCACCCATATACAACAACTAGGGAGACCTAACCTTATATTCATCTTTATCATTAAACTTATCAACCCAACTAGCAAGATTGAAATGTGTCCCATGGAAAGCATCGGCGCAGCGGACATGTCCTGCTAGAGCTCCGCTCTGTGAAGGAGGAGAACCGCTAAATACAGACAGCCCGCTTAGACTTTCACTATAAAAAACGCATTCTAATATTCCTGTGAGGTCAGAGAAACATTTGGGGTAAAAATGGTGTTAGGGGGAGCCCCGAATAAATATAAAAATACCCCCAGCGGAGGCGCACAGGCTAAGACTGCAGCGAAAATGGCGCCAGTCTCCTCAGCCTCAGGCACAATCACCTCAGAGCGCAGGATAAAGACAAAACTGTCACAGCAAATCTCCTCAGATGAATCTGACACAGAATTATCTCTGTCACAGAAATCTTCACAAGAACTCACTGCATCCCCAAGTCTTATAAAACAGTTTGAGAAAATGCTGCATAGAGCATTAAAACATGCCTCAGAACAAATAACCAATAATCTGACTAAAGAAATTAGAGAATTGGGAAACCGCACAGCAGCGCTGGAAATTAAAGTTGAAGAAATAGAAAGTACAGCACATGAATATATGACTGAAATAGATCTTCTTAAAGAAGAGAACATAACATTACAAAACAAACTGGAAGATTATGAGAACCGTGCAAGAAGGTCTAATTTATGTTTCAGAGGCATACCTGAATCGATCACTAATTTATCTTCCACAATAACAGCTTTGTGCCAAGAGTTGCAACCAGGAATTCCGATTGAAAGGCTGCAAATGGACAGGGTGCACAGAGCCCTCATGCCTAGAAAAACAGAAGGTCCCCCACGCGACATAATAGCAAAGTTCCATTTTTAACGAACGAAAGAACAACTTTTAATTGCGGCCAGAGAGAAAAACAACTTAAATTTCCAAGATCACAATTTTCAGATTTTCGTGGATCTCTCTCAAGTAACCATCTCTAAAACATGTGAGATGAAACCGCAGCTGTTGGAATTGCAAAAATATAACATCAAATACCAATAGGGTTTTCCATTCTCCATACGCTTTAGCTACCAAGGAAACAGACATATCTGTAGATCTCCGAACGAACTACAACAAGCCCTACAAGATCGACGGAACTTATGCAAATACTACTTCGCGAAGACGAACAGTATCCACTTTCTCTCTACCAAGCTCATCCCCTGTAATAGGGAAAAATGGAAACCATCATGCTCATAAGAGAGGATGCTTTATATCCACTCCACAGGACCAAGAAGAAGATCCAATGGACTGAAAGATTATTTTTTCAGGAACACAAATACAAGTTAATAAGAACGATATTGGACATGTTAACTATACATTTTTGACCTGAACTCACATTATATACTTATATTCTAATAAACAGAATATAATGAGGGTCAGGGTAAATCCCCTACTCAAATGATATCTAAATACGATGAACACAATCATATGAACACGTTATTCTTCTCAGTTCTACATTTTTTTTTTTCTTTCTCTTAAACCTGAAACCAAGTTTCTTCCTCTTTTTTTCCTTAAGGCCCCTTTCACACATGCGGACCGTATGTCCGTATTTCATCCATCCGTTTTCGGATGAAATACGGACATACATGCATCCCTATGGGATAGCGGGTGTCAGCGGATGTACATCCGCTAACACCCGATGTCGTCCGCCTCCGCTCTCGTCCGATTCTGCGGACGGAAGAAAATCCTATTTTTCTATCCGTCTGCAGAGCGGATCGGAGGAACACGGACAGACGGTCCGTGTTCCTCCGATCCCCCATAGGGGAGAGCGAGGATCTGACAGGGCGGTCCCTGCACAGTGTACGGGTCCCGCCCTGTCATCTGCCTGCTCAGCTGGGGAAAGCGGAGCGATCCCCGCTGAGCAGCGGATAAACACGGGGCGGATCAACACGGATCCGTCCCGTGTGAAAGGGGCCAAACAGACTGGTTAAAAGTATCTCTCCTTATTTATTATTTATAATCTCGAGTTACATGAGAATATTTTCAAACAAATAAGGAGACACAGTCATGACTGAAGAGATACAATTTTACTTTTATGGTTGATTTATTTATTTAAGAAAATATAAACAAAGTTTTAGAATAGTCTAAGTACTTGTTTCAAGATATATCCCCTGTACCTATTCAGACTGATAATCTGAATCTAACAATCTTCAATTTCCTCCATACCAATCTCATTACCTGTTGTGGAGATAAATCAACACCATTTTGCAAATAGAGGGGATTGATATATCTCCCCTCCATAGGGCCAACATATCCAATTGAATTGGAAATTATTTTCCAGAAACACAAATATAGGTTAAAACAAAGTTATATTTCCAATAAAACCACAGTATTTTGGACTCAATAAATATGCACATTTGTCCCGAATTTAAATCCCATGCTATTAGTCTAATTAATAGAATATAATGTGGGATAAGATAAATCCTATACTCAGGTGTCATCTGAGTATACTGAACAAAATAATATGAGATCATCATTTTTCTCAGTTCTCTATTTACTTCCAAAATTTTAAACCAAGTTTCTTCTTCTTTTTCCCTCAACAGATGAATTAAAAGTATCTCTCCTTATCTAGTATTTGCAATCTTGAGTTACATGCTAATCTCTTCAAACAAAAGAAGATCTAGTCATGTCTAAAAAGTTACAATTTACTTCTATTGTTGATTTGTGTATTTCGATTAAAGAAACAAAGTTTTAGAATAGTCTAATTACTTGCTACAAGACATATCCTTTTTATTTTTTCAGACTAGATAGATTACACTTCCTAAATATCACAGGAATTTAACAACTTTATTCTTCAAGCGTTCATTTCTTCTTGACAATCTATTAAAATAGATAGTATTTTCATTTTCATTAAGCCTTAAGGGCTATAAACATACATCCTAGTGATGTTATTTTTTCCTTTTTACAAAGTGGTTCTCCTTTACACGGAAGTCCCGTGTGCCTCGCCTAGTCTTCCTCAGATCCCCTTACCTAATATGAGGGGACTCAACGAAGGCCTCCAGTCCTCTGTTGGGGGGTTTTACTCCTCACCACGGGCAAACTCTGAACATCTCTATATTTTATTATCAAGCTTATGTAATGAGATCTTATCTGTTTTTATCTTTTTCTCTAAACTAGATTACACTGGACCTTTTTTACTCTTATCCCTTTTCAAGTCCGTATGGGTTGAGTCGAGAGACCATCAAGTTAGAATATTTGGTAAGTGCTGTTTACTGACTCAGCTGCCATGGCCCCCTTAAACATTTTATCCCTGAATGTACAGGGACTCAATGTACCACAGAAACGTACTAAAGCGTTTAGATCATTCCAAGCAAAGAATGCGCACATTGTGTGCCTTCAAGAGACTCATTTTACAATAAACTCAACGCCTACATTTTTTAGTTCATCATATTCACAAGTGTTCACTGCCTCGGCCACTACCAAACAACGTGGAACTCTAGTGGCATTCCACCGTTCCACTCCATTCACAATCTATTCGGAAATTAAAGATCCAAAAGGAAGATATCTAATTCTTACAGGACACATTTTAGACACAGAAATAACTGTGGTCTCTTATTATGCTCCAAATAAACAGCCAATCCCATTCTTGACACATCTCTTGCAAGTAGTTAATGCACATAGACTGGGAACAATTATTGTATGCGGTGATTCCAACCAGGTTCTCCTCCCATTTCTGGACAAAACACCATATACTCCACTCTGAAATCACTCTAAAATATCGTTCTCTCAACTCCTTTCCAAACACAACCTAATTGATTCTTGGAGAGAGAATAACCCAACAAAAATAAATTATACATACTTTTCACACCCTCACCAAACATTTAGTTGTATAGACCACATTTTTCTAACCACAGGAATGATACCAGAGATTCTATCATCTAATATAATCCCTATCCCATGGTCAGACCATAATGCAGTCCTAACCACCATTGCAACCACCAAACCTAAGGCACAAGATAAAACATGGTATTTACCAGAAGTATTACTTAAACACCCCTTATATAGACCCAAAATTGAACAAGCCTTGTAAGAATATTTAACATTCAACAAAAGTCCAGAAATTTCCCCAATAACACTCTGGGAAGCCCACAAACCGGTATTGAGAGGGATATTTCAGCAACAGATTGGCATATTCAAAAGAGAACGTAGAAATCTTGCACGAAAATTAGAAACACAATTTAACTCCCTTTTCTTAGCTTTCCAACACAATCCTAACCCAACAACTAAAAAATAATTTAGAGAAGGCACGCCTAGAATATGATATGTTTCTTACAGACTCATCTGATAAATTATTGCGACGTTCCAGGCATTCCTTCTACATGAAATCTAATAAACCAGGCACATACCTGGCACGTGCGCTCAAAGCAATAAATAAATCATTTAAACCAATTAAGCTGAAACTATCTAAAAACATTTATATAAGTAACCCCCTTAAAATTGTTCATAAATTTCGTTCACACTTAAATACACTATACTCGGAATCAAATACATTTAATTCAAACAAAGCAGACTCCTTTTTCTCACAAATTGATCTACCTGAATTATCTGATTCGCAAAAAGCACAACTTGAGGTACCTATCATGGCAGAAGATGTAGCAAAGGCCATTAAAGAATTAAAAATAACAAAAGACCAGGACCAGATGGTTATTCTGCGTTATACTACCGCACCTTTGTCAGACTCTAGCTCCCCCACATTGGCAGAGGCATTCAATGATTTACTTGAAAATAAATCATTCAGACAAGAATCCCCAATGGCGATCATATGTATGATTCCTAAACCCCATTCAGACGCCATTCAGACGACACCTCCTGTACTAATTACCAACCTATTTCAATGCTAAATATGTTAGCATCCCATCTTAGTAGGTTTATTGGCTCACTTATAAATCGTGATTAAGTTGGCTTTATGCCAGCACGCCAAGCAGGTGATAATGTATGCCGAGCATGTTCTTTTAGCGCAAATCACCAAAACACGTCGTATTCCCTCCTGCTTCCTCTCACTGGATATTCAAAGGGCCTTTGATTCCATATCTTGGTCATACTTGCAATACACATTACAGAAATGGGGTTTTGGCCCAAACTTTATACAATGGATCAGAGCATTATATAATAAGCCTAAAGCCTATGTTAAATATGCAGGATATAAATCTGAGACCTTTGACATTGAAAGAGGTACTAGACAGGAGTGCCCACTTTCACCCATGCTGTTTGCCCTTCTTATAGAACCACTTGCCCAACGGATCAGGTCAGACCCCACCATAACTGGAATTGAGATTGGGGGATTTCATCACAACCTCTGTCTATTTGCAGATGACATCCTCCTATTTCTTTCCTCTCCACAAATATCAGGACCCAACTTAATGCCAGTATTAGATGACTTTGCTGCCTTTTCGGGCCTTTTCATTAATCCTAAAAAATACATAGCATTAAACATATCTCTTTCAACTTTGAAACTAAATTCAGCTAAGGTAGGTCTCCCCTTTACTTGGGCAGATAAATCTATTCCTTACCTAGGGATACATCTCACTGCTTCTTTTTCAGATCTTTTTTCAGCTAACTACCCTCCAATGTTGAAAAATATAACAAATATGCTGAAATCTTGGAACCATCTCCCTTTATCATGGCTCGGAAGAATCAATACAATAAAAATGACAATATTACCCAAATTATTATATTTATTCAGAGTTTTACCAATCCCAATCCCTGCCTACTACCTGAGAATCATACAGAAAAAGGCAAACACATTCATATGGGGCTCCTCTAAACCACGCACACAACAACACACGCTCTACCTCCCTAAGTTGAATGGAGGTCTAGGATGCCCTAATTTTGCTTCTTACTATAGAGCGACACATATAGCATCACTAACTAAATACCATGCACAACAAGAATCTCCTCTATGGGTATTGATTGAGGCTGCAGACTGTGATCCCTTATCAATCGCAAACCTGCTTTGGCTTTCACCGAGGAACCGTAGAGGATTACATAACCCAATTAATAAACATTTTATCTCTCTATGGGACAAACACAAACTTAGAAATCAACTACAATCTTTGCATAACCCCCTGTTATCTTTCTATAAAAACCCTGCATTTTACCCAGCATGGGTCTCACATAGATCTTTTAGAGCAGGGGTTAACAGAGATGTACTAAATATACACAAATTTGTAAACTCCTCGTCCTTTATTCCCTTCCCAACCCTCTGCGATAAATACGGATTACCTCAATTGGAGTTATTTAGATACCTACAAATCAAAAACTTCTTTATGCCTTTTTTAAACACAGACTCTTCACTGACTCAATTAACCGAATTTGAAAAATTCTGTAAAAATGATCCTCACGCTAGGGGCATGATTTCAGTTCTATATGTTCAATTCTTAGCCAAACCTAAATTAGAGAAACCATTTTACGTCAAGAAATGGGAGATTGACCTAGAGCGAACATTGGAAACCACAGAATGGAATCAAATTTGGTTAACAACCAAAACAGCCTCCCCCAATATACTAGCAATAGAGGCAAATTAAAAAGTATTAATAAGATGGTACCTTATACCAGTTAGAATAGAGAAATATGTGCATAACTACTCGGCAAATTGTTATCGTGGTTACTCTGAACAAGGAACACACTTTCATACGTGGTGATCGTGTCCCAAAGCTCAAATTTATTGGCAGGAAATCTTTACTATAGCATCTAAAATGTTAGGAACTTACATTACCTCCGAACCTACAATGGCTCTCATCAATAGAAATCCAGAATTTTTAACACATAGCCAATTTAAATTACTTATTCAACTATTTACAGCAGCTTAACAAACACTGGCAAGAGCCTGGAAATCTCCCTCATTGGTGGTGGAGGAGGTAGTGAATAAAATGAACAACACAATGACTCAAGCCAAAATGGTAGCTCTTGAAACAAACTCGCTTGCCAAATTTGAAAAAATATGGCATCTGTGGATAAGAAATTATTTACCGCCAACCTTTAACAAAGAAGGTTTACTACCATGGTAGCTGACTTAGTGAACCAATGGAAACATTATATAGATTCCAGTGGATGTGACAAAACTCGACTCGACCCTGCGGACTCTTCTTCTTTTCTTTCCCTAGTTTCTTCTGCTCCCATCTCTCCTTTCTCCTCTACTCACTCTCTTTATGATTTTGAAGCTCTTTCTAACTATAAAGTATAACTCCTCTTATATCCCATATCATTTGTATGTACTATTAATAACACAAAATTTATCATTCAATTTATAATTTACACTGTTTGATTATACACTTCTGAGCTTCATTCCCTTGTTATATAATATGTACTTCATCTAATGTCAAATACCTTATTGTATGTACAATAAAATCATTTGACAAGGAAATGTGTTTGCCGTGGGATTGTAGGTATGCTTTAATTTGGAGATTTTTTCTTCTTTTTTCTTGATCTTATATTGGATGTACATACTGCATATGATTTCCGAAGTCCTGAAGAAGCGGGGGGTCCTGCGAAATGACTGTACTTAAGTTATATACCAGTTCTATGACTATACTCAGTACTGTAGGGTATATACTGTGATTCTGTATACCTTTTTAAATATGTAATTTAATAAAGATTTTTGTATTTTTTACACAAATCCAAAATAGTCTTAGTTCTCAGAGGCTAATTCAAAGTCCCATGCTCTGTGGTTCTATTAATGGTTTAAATTTGCTTTGGGATGATGCCTATGAGAACATGAGTAGGATTTGTAAATGGCATCCCACCCCAAAATTAACAAATAGTACATTAATACACTTTGTATTACCCTATTTTAAGTTTTCTGCATGTATAGACTGATAGTTCAGAAGATGCTTTCCTTTAATTTAAACATGCTTGACATTCACCAACCACCTCATATTATGTTATATTCATACACAAGAAATAAAATTAACACTCTTATGCCCTGTACACACGGTCGGATTTTCCAAAGGAAAAAGTGCGATCAGATTATGTTGTCGAAATTCCGATCGTGTGTGGGATCCATCTGACTTTTTCCGTCGGAATTTCCGACACACAAAGTTTGAGAGCAGGATATAACATTTTCCGACAACAAAATCTGATCATTTAAATTCCGATCGTCTGTACACAAATCTGACGCACAAAGTGCCACATATGCTCAGAATAAATTAAGAGATGAAAGCTATTGGCTACTGCCCCGTTTATAGTCCCGACGTACGCGTTTTACGTCACCGCGTTCACAACCAACGGATTTCCCAACAACTTTGTGCGACCATGTGTATGCAAGACAAGTTTGGCCCAAAATCCGTTGGAAAAAATCAGATGGACTTTGTTGTCGGAATGTCCGATCAATGTCCGATTGTGTGTACAGGGCATAAGTATTATGTGGCATTAAGGAAGAAACTAAACAATGTAAATGTTTAGCAACGTCTCTAAGTTGACTAGTTATAACATGAAACAATAATGTCAAAAAAGGCAATAAACAGAATAGTTTTGCAACAAAGGGAGTTTCATTTGCTTTAAACAATGATCACCAGGGGAGTATTTGTATGTAACAGTTGAGTACAGTTCTTACTCATCTATTGTATTTATTATAATAATGATATTAGGAAAAGGAAATGTATTTACCTATACACAGAGTGATAGAGGAGGTATACTGAACTATATGGATATGTTGTTACTCTTTGGCTTCTTAATATTTTTAATAAATCATAAAAAAAATCCAGTGCTATCTGTGCTTTTTCAGAAAAATATATCAAATTCTGCAGGGGTTCTTAACCAAATGATAAGACTGGATCTCTAAATACAGTACCTAATAAAAATGTTAGATTGGGGGCATGGCCATGATGTGAACACACCCAGACGCAAGTTAGCAAAGCTCTGCTCTGGTCTCCTCCAGTTGTCATTCCGCACGGTGCTACCTGCCTAGATTTACTCCTCTACACAGTGGAGACTGCATCAGACCACCAGAGAGATTGGTTCCTTCTATCTGCATGTCTCGCAGCAAGCCCAAGTCCACCCAGCCCTCAGTGAGTCTCTCCCTCTTCTGTCCCGGGGCGGCCATCTTGGGCGCACGACCCCTTGTAAAACCATCGGCTTGCAAGCAAACTTCTCCAGGTGACACAGAGGACCCCGGCCCATCAGTGGCAGATCTACTGGCAGCAATTACATCATGTAAAGAGACCCTGACTACTAAAATTGATTCTCCCTCCACCAATATCAATCTCATTAGGCATGACATGGAGCGGTACCGCTCTAGTTTCTCTGAGGCTAAATCCCACATATCACAGGTTGAAGGACACAGTCCACTCTGATTCCTCTGAGCTGCTCGCCTTACAGTGGCAAGTTAAAGCCTGTCAAGAGAAATCTGTCGATATGGAAAACTACCTACACTGCAACAACTTACGGGTGCTAGGCCTCCCAGAAAGCGCTAAGGGCTTCAAGCCCACCAAATTAGCAGAATCCTTCCTCCTAAAGCTACTGAGCCTGCAAGACCTTCCGCCCACATACATGAATGTGCATACAGGATTATTGGGACACTTATGCTGGGTCATCTTCTCCAGAGATAGTTTGAGGTGCCTTTTAGGTATTCACACGGGGCCACTACATCTCTCTCGTCTTGGAAATACGTTCAGAGCAACAGCTTACTACACAAGCCTTACAAAAACTAGTAGATGACATAGCTGACCAATATCCTTCTTCACTCACTCTAGATCCTTTTGAACAGCTTATGTCAACAAAAAGGGAATTACACTACACTTGGCTGAGGTCTTGAGTTTAGATATTCATAACAGCAATCAAGAGTTTTTCGAACAAGGAGACAAGAATGGTAGATTTCTTGCCATAATTGCCCAACCTATCAAACACCTTACCATCATACCTGAGATTAGTACAGCACATCGGCTTGCATTCTTGTTAAGTCCCTGGGGATATTCTGGATGAATTGTCGTCATATTACAGTACACTTTACTTCTCCTCACTGCAGTCAGATTTTCCCCAATCCTTCCTCACTCCTCTGCTGGACCCTACTGTATGTCTTTGGGCTGGCTATCTGAATCCGAGAGAAATATGCTTGTATGTGAGATTAACACAGATGACTAAAATGAATACAATTTAAAAATATATATATTTTAGCTGTTTATTTTCATACATTTACAAAATGTAAATTGGGCAGACAGAAGAAAAATCCAAATCGAATCATTGGTGTGACTATCCTTTGGTTCCAAAATAGCATTAATCCTTTATAGTACACCTGCACACAGTTTTTGAAGGAACTCAGCTGTTAGATTGTTCCAAACATCTTGGAGAACTAATCACCAATCTTCTGTGGATGCCAAACCATTACTTCTGGTACTCCTTGTTCTTCTTTACGCTGAAGATAGTTCTTAATGACATTGGCTGTATGTTTGGGGTCGTTGTTCTGCTGCAGAATAAATTTGGGGCCAACCACATGTGTCCCTGATGGTATGGCATGATGGATAAATATCTGCCTGTATTTCTCAGTATTGAGGAGCACAGAACAGGCAGAAACCAATGGGACCCAGGTATACCCATCTACTGTCCAGAGAAGTCTGGCCAGAAGGGGTCATCAAATTGCAGCTAAAAATCCACACCTCCAAAGTGGAAACACAACTAAGCAACTCAACTATGCAAAAAAACATAGGAACTGGGGTGCAGAAAAATAGCAGCTCTGGACTGCTGAGTCAAAACTTGGAATATTTGGCTGTAGTGGGCGGCAGTTTGTTCGCTGAAGGGCTAGAGAGCAGCACAGTAATGAGTGTCTGCAGGCAACAGCGAAATGCCCTCAATGCTGAGAAATACAGGGAGATACTTATCTATCATAGTTTGGATGGTTTGGTCCCCACAGAATCTCAATTTCAACATCATCAAGTCTGTCTGGGATTACATGAACAGACAGAAGGATTTCAGGCAGCCTACATCCTACCTGCCGTCTTCCTTCAAAAACTGTGTGCAAGTGTACCTAGAAGATTTGATCATGGGTGCAAAGCTTTCTAGTCTCCTACAGGAAAAACTTATAAATGCACATTTTTTTTCTGCAAAAATATGAGCATTATTTTTTTTTGAAAGGCGAACTTAGCCTTTAAGGCACATAAACATACCATATTACCAATTTTTTTGGTAAAATATTAAATATGAGGTTATGCTGTGTACATAACGCCGTGGCTGGGTCCAGGAAGGACGCTATGTTTCCCCTCTGTTTAGACTGTGGTCCCTTTAAGGGAACAAAAAGGGTTAACTCACCTGTCAGAGGAAGTGGGTTTAAAACAAGACAGGAAGTGGTAGGTGAATGTGGAGGAGTGTAGAGGAGACTGTGGCTGGTGTTTTTTGTGTGCAACGACAAAAGTGAATGGCAGTGTCCTGCCTGGAAGCTTCCTGGCAGGGGAAGTTACCTGCGACCAAATCCAAGGACTGTTTAACTGCGATAGCAGTTCTGGACTCTGCAAGTCGGTGAGACTGAAATCTCTTTCTTTTGTTTTTGCTGCTGTGAAGCTATTTAAGTTTAATAAACCTCCTTTGACTGAAAAGCCTGTGTTCTGCGATCTAGCTGGTTCCCCGAACTTTACAACTGGTGCAGGATGTGGGGCAGGACAGAGTAACAGGCATTTTTTTTTTTTTGCTGTTTTTGCATTTGGACTTAAACTGACATTTAAAGGGACAGTACAGTGGATTTATGTCCTGGGTTAAAGCTGCACAAACCCTGAAAGCTGAAACAATAAAGGAGCTAATTAAACAGCTGTCCCTGGATAATATGCAAGAGCAGACTCGCCATGAGGAAGCTAATCAGTGCTTAGCAACCCAGCTGGAGGTATAACAAATGCACCACAAAGAGGCGCTGGCTCTGCAGCAAGAAAATACTCGCTTGTTGGTGGCCCAGTTGGCAGCCCAGCAAGCGACCCAGCAAGGGGTTATGCAGGCTCAGGTGACTGCCTTAAAAGAAGCAGTGCAGCAGCTTACTCAGGGCAGAGCAAGAGGCTGTTGCCCCTGGCAACCAGGTGACCGTGAGGGCAAGCCATTTTCTGCAGAAGTTGTCCCTGAGTAATGATATAGAGGCATTTCTTGCTACATTTGAGAGGACGGCAGAGAGAGAAGGGTGGCCCCAGGACTAGTGGGCCAGCCTAATTGCTGATTTCCTCACCGGAGATTCTCAAAAAGCCTACTTCGACCTGCCACCAGATGACGCTAAAGATTATTGAAAACTAAAGGTAGAAATACTGGCTCATCTGGGGGTGACTATGGTAGTTCGGGCCCAACAAGTGCACCAAAGGAAGTACCCTGTTTCCCCGAAAATAAGACCTAGCATGATTGTCAGTGATGGCTGCAATATAAGCCCTACCCCCTAAATAAGCCCTACCCTGTTTCCCTGAAAATAAGCCCTACCCTGAAAATAAGACCTACAAGGACTTTAACTAGGGCTTATTTGGGGGGTAGGGCTTATATTGCAGCCATCACCGACAATCACGCTAGGTCTTATTTTCGGGGAAACAGGGTATCGTCCAGTCTCAAATGCATGAACTGGTGCAGCAGGTAAAAAAATGGCTGCAGCCCGAAGTGTTGTCTGGCCCCCAAATCGCGGAGCGGGTCGTACTGGACCGATACCTAAGGTCACTGCCAGATGACCTTCAACGGTGGGTCAGCCATGGAGACCCCAAAACTGTGAACCTCCTTGTTGAGATGGTGGAACGATATACAGTGGTGGAGGATCTGCTTGGCCCTACCAAGCGCCATGGGCCCAGTCTGCCACGGCCTGTTCAACTGACTGCCGCCCTTCGAAAGGACATCCCACGGAGCCCTGGAACCAACCCCCCTGGAAGGCCAAGATTCACTCCCGGTACCTCCTCAGCGTTCTGTTTCTGTTTGGAGAGGAGGGGATGTACAATGTTGGCGATGTCATTCCTGGGGCCATACCGGGGCACACTGCCCACTGCAGGAGAAGCCCATGGAATGCGGGGTTCTTCGGAGGGGGTCTTTTTATGCCCATAAAGCATGTACAACACATCTTGACCTCGGATAGGGGAAATTTGAGTGTGAAGTCCAAGTGAACCACCTCCCGGCCTGGGCTTTGCTGGAGTCTGGAAGCACGGTAACCCTGGTTCATCCTAGAGTAATTGGGAAGATCGGTCTGGTAAGCAAAACTTTACGATTTGTGTGCATTCACGGGGACACGAGAGAGAGAGAGAGAGAGAGAGAGAGTATCCTCTCATCTCGGTGTCCATCTCCACAGCATGTGGCTCTGGTACTCAAGAGGTGGGGGTGGTAAAGAACTTGGTACATGATGTTATAATAGGATGAAACTGTCCATTATTTGTAAAACTGTGGGGACAAGGAGAACTACCTGAATGGTCCAGAGACTGGGGAGAAACTAGTCCCTCTGTTCCTGCTGTTGAATAACCCTGAAATGCCAAATGTTCTTAATGTGGATCTAGTTGATGAAAATGCTAATGATTTGGTTAATGGTGATGAAAGTAGTTCTGATACTGTTAATGATGTCAAGATGTGTGGTTCACAGACCTACCTGAACACTGAGGGGGGTAACCTTCCCCGATTCAGGTAATGCTGGGGGAAGAGTATGAGGAGGTGGCCTCTACCCCTGCCGTGCCGGATTTGGGTTTTCTCCAGGGGGCATTTGGTACTGCCCAGATGCAGGACCCAACTTTGGCCCGTGCCCGGGAACAGGTTGTAGTAGTAAATGGTGTTCCCCAAGAGCCAGGTGCGAGTGAGCTGTGGCCACACTTCGCAGTATGCAATGAATTGCTTTATCGGGTTACCAAAGTGAGAGAAAATGTGGTAGAACAATTATTGGTACCCCAACAGTATAGATGCAAGGTCCTGGACCTGGCCCATGACGATATTTTAGGGGGACACCTGGGAGTTGAAAAAGACGGAGGCACGGATCACTGACCAGTTTTACTGGCCAGGTCTGAAAGCAGAGGTAAGGAGATACTATACCTCTTGTACCACCTGTCAGTTGAACGCGCCGGTGACCCAGTTCAGGAGCCCTTTGGTCCCCCTGCTCATAATTGAGGTCCCATTCGAGAGGATAGCCATGGATATAGTTGGTCACTTGGTAAAGTCGGCTCAAGGTCATTCCTACATACTGGTGATCCTCGACTATGCCACCTGATATTCTGAGGCGCTACCCCTGCAGAATACTTCCTCTAAGGCTATTCCCAGGGAATTATTCCAGTTGTTTACACGGACTGGTTTTCCCAAGGAAATACTCACGGACCAGGGCACCCCGTTTATGTTGAGGGTTATGGCCGATGTATGCAAGCTGTTCCAGATTAAACAGCTACGCACATCAGTCTACCATCCCCAAATGGATGGGTTGGTAGAACGCTTTAATAAGACCCTTAAGTCTATAAACAACAGAGTGGTACAAAGGGATGGGAAAGTTACACGCGATGGGAAAAGTAGCAAATATCCTGTCTAAATTCCAGCAGGCAAAGGAGTTCTTGCAGAGAAATAAAGAGAAATTTTCAGACTTGCCAGGGCTCACCAGTGTCATAGAGCATGATATTATCATGGAACCAGGAGTCAAAGTTTTTGTCGGGCCCTACCGCATTCCAGAGGCTCAAAGGAAGGCCGTTTCAGAGGAAGTGAAGAAGATGTTAGACCTGGAGATTATTGAAGAATCACAGAGTGAGTGGTCGAGCCCAATTGTGGTGGTATTGAAGCCCAACGGGACTGTCAGGAAATGTTCTATCCGCTGGTAATATCTGTCATTTGGCATGCAGTTCTGAGGTCCACCAGCAGGTGTCTCCCGGCAGTTTGGCACTGCCAGGAGAGCTTTTCCCTGCTGATGTTATGTCATCTTTGGGCCGCAGTACTGGCGTCCACCAGCGGATGGATCCTGGCAGTGTGGAGCAGACAGTACCTCCTACAATCAGGTGTCACTTGAGGCCAATCACAGGCCTATAAATACCCAGCAAGCAATGACATGTTTGCCTTGGTTTCTTCATTGCGCCCTGACCTGCTAGCTTGTGATCTGATCCTGATTCTGAACCTGTTCCTGTGCCCTGAACCTATGACCCGTGTTTCTGATCCTGTCTCCCTGTCCCGATCCCTATCCTGTCCCACCTGTTACCTTGCATCCCTGCCTGCAGTCTTATCCATCCATCCTCTCCCTGTTCTGTGTTCCATACCCCATCTGTTGATCTCCCTGTGTATGACCTTGGCCTGGCTTACGTTTATGTCTCCGGAACATCCCCTGTCCATCTGCTGATCTGCTGTGTATGACCCTGGCCTGGCTATTGTTTATGATTCTGGTATTTCCAATTTATTGTACTTATCTGTCTGTTGTTATTTGTGGGTCTCTGTCTGTTGGTTGGTTATTGCACTGTGTCATATTGGAGGTGGTTGTACTATATTATTCATTTACTTTAATAAATTATTATATTTTCACTTATATACATTTTGGTGTCCTCTGTCGCAGATCACACAGTTCTGGTCACACCTGTTCATGACAGGGACTCTGCGATTCTGCAATGATTTCCGGAAACTTAATGAAGTTTCACGGTTTGATGCCTACCCCATGCCCCGGGTAGATGAGCTTATTGAGAGACTAGGTCCAGGCAGGTATATCACTACATTAGACCTTACCAAGGGATATTGGCAAATCCCGTTGACTAAGGCTGATAGAGAGAAAACTGCTTTTTCTACCCCAGAGGGGAGTTTTCACTAAAAAAAAATGCCTTTTTGATTGCAAACTGCTCCGGCCACGTTTCAGCGAGCAATGGATAGGATTTTATGACCTCACCGTAGTCATTTTTAGCAGAGACTGGGAGTCACACTTGCTCAAAGTCCAGGCAGTGCTGGGCTCTCTTTGGAAGGAGGGGTTTACAATAAACCCTGAAAAATGTGCTTTGGGAATGGAGGAGGTGAAATACCTGGGCTATATCGTGGGTAGAGGGGTGGTGAAACCTCAGGTCAGCAAGGTAGAGGCTATATAGAATTGGCCCCGTCCCCTCACAAAAAAGCAGGTACATGCATTCCTGGGTATGGTGGGATACTACAGGAGGTTTGTACCCAACTTTGCCACGTTGGCGGCTTCATTGACCGATCTGACTAAGGGTCAGAAATAAGTCATGGTGGAGTGGAATGCAGATGCTGAGAAGGCTTTTTTGGAGCTCAAGTCGGCACTGTGCCAACACCCTGTCCTGGTAGCACCCAATTTTTCAAAAGAGTTTGTTGTCCAGACTGATGTTTCAGATGTAGGATTGGGAGCTGTGTTGTCACAGGTGGTTCATGGCGAGGAGCAGCCGGTAGTCTTCCTCAGTAGGTAGTTGAGACCAGCGGAGAAAAACTACGCTATAATTGAACGAGAGTGTCTGGCCATTAAGTGGGCTCTGGAATCCCTCAGATATTACCTCTTTGGGAGGAAGTTTAGGCTGATTTCTGACCATGCCCCATTAACATGGATGAGACAAGGTAAAGGGACTGGCACTCCAGGAATTTAAATTTGTAGTGGAGCATAGGCCCGGGAGACTGCATCAAAATGCAGATGCCCTCTCCCGAGTCCATTGTTTGAGCTCCACTGTTGCCTCCACCTCCTTGGCGTTGGGGCACACGGGGGGGGGATATGTACAGGACGCCATGGCTGGGTCCTGGAAGGACATTACATTTCCCCTCTGTTTGGACTGTGGTCCCTTTAAGGGAACAAAAAGGGTTAACTCACCTGTCAGAGGAAGTGGTAGGTGACTGTGGATGGTGTTTTTTGTGTGCAACGACAAAAGTGAATGGCAGTGTCCTGCCTGGAAGCTTCCCGTTAGGGGAAGTTACCTGCGACAAAATACAAGGACTGTTTAACTGCGATAGCAGTTCTGGACTCTGCAAGTCGGTGAGACTGAAATCTCTTTCTTTTGTTTTTGCTGTTGTAAAGCTATTTAAGTTTAATAAACCTCCTTTGACTGAAAAGCCTGTGTCCTGCGATCTAGCTGGTTCCCCGAACTTTACAGCTAATTGAATAGATACCCAACATCTCAAGCCTTAAAATTGCATGCACCCGTGCAATGGCAGCAAACATTGATAATTTGATAACTATTTTCCATAGGCAATGCATTAAAAACTTCTACAGGACATCAGTTTAGAGTGAGTGCATAATGAGCGTAGAATTATTGCTCTCACTCTCACATGCACAACGATATGTAACTTGTGTACCGCAATAGATGTTTTCATGCATAAGTGTCCCTGACGCATGCATTTAAATTCATACATGCATGTACTGGGTCTGCACGTGGAGCCTAGGAAACATGGCAGAGCTGTGAGTTGGGGGAACTGGCAGTTACCAGGTGTGTGGAAGAAACCCAACGGCTGCAGAGCCACCGGATCCCTTCCATCTGACAGCCAACAGTTGACTTGTCAGATTTACACATAGTCTGGGCAGCTGCAGCTGCCAGGACTGTGTGTAAAACCCACCACTGCCACAGGCATACTACATACATCAGTGGCAGTAAAAGGATTAATCAATGCAAGGAATGTAATAAAAATTTTCAGTGCACTTTCAAGTGCACTTGCAGTGCACTTGTAGTGCAAAGTGGATTTGCCTTTCGTAAATAACCCCCAATGTTTCTTTTTGTAGCTTTCAGTTTGAGTGGCTAAGAAATGCTGTTAATAAACATTGCCCGGAGGCGACAGCTCCAATTGCCAGGACTTTGTTTACACTTCAGCTGTCAACAGGGGAACCCCACTGACAGCTGACTGAGCAACCAGTTGTTGAGGATGTGGCGGCCTCACTCCTTAACAACCGATAATTGTCAGCTTTTTTTTGTACATTTCAGCTGTCAGTAGAGAAATCCAGTTGATAGCTGAAAGAACCAATCCTGAAAGTATCGGTTTCAGGTAATGGAGCATTTGCACGAGAACTGATACTTGTGCAAATGGTTAGTATTGGCACCGATACTAGTATCGGTATTCGTGCAACCCTAATTTAAAGTAAACTAAAGGCAAAACTTTTTTAAAAATTTTGGATAGAGTTTAGAGGGATTAGAACCCCTGTCAGTTTTTATTACTGTCTGTGCCCCCTGTTCAGATTCACCCTGTCGAATTGTCCTGTTTAACATGGTCATTGAAAGTGAAAGTAAAGAAAATCCCAATTTTGGGATGTCCCCAGAAAAGTAATAGAGGGGATTTCTTCCTATGGGGAAACTAGTTCTGGAGACCTGGGGGTCCACAAGGGATTCCCTTGATTTGCGGGTATTTCCTCCCACTTCCTGTTTGGCTATGGGACAGGAAGTGATAGGAAATCTCACTCTTTGTTATATTGCAGCCAGGGCCAGTACAAGGCAGGGGCGGAAGAGGCGAATGCCCTGGACAGGACAATTTACTACAGGAAGGGGGGCGCAGGTGAAGTGGCTGGACTGTACACACAGGCTAGAATACTGCACAGCCAGTCAGAGCTGCTAAGATGTCTGTGCCATGCGCTCCTGCACCCGGCACAAGTGAGGACGAGCCCTTCACTTCCCTGTCAGGCGGAGCAATCTCTGCCCGACTGCCATTGTTCTGACAAGAAAGTTCCCCCTCCATGGCATAGTGTTCGGCTGTCCGCCCTGTACTGCACAGGAGCAGCACTGTTCTGATGAGAAAGGCCCGCCCTGTTCATCTTCTGAGACTTTTGGCATCTCCTTTGTGTGCCTGAGCAGTACAGGGCGGACACTATCAGATAGGGAACGTTTCTTGACAGGAGCAGTGTAGCAGTGTGACAGTGTAAGCCATCTTTTTTTGGGGGGCGGTTAATATATTACCAATGGTATTTTTTTAATATGCATGAAGGGTAGTTAATGTGTATTATCAATGCTGCATTAGTGACAAGTGGCAGTTATTTAACCCCTTTACAGTTGTATGGCTGAACTCGCATTGGATTTGCACAAAAAAGATGCAGGGATTTTTTTTTTCCCGCACTAGAATCAGATCGCATGTTCGCGTGTTCTCACCCATGCGATCCAATTCCTGTCCAAATCCACAGTTTGCACTGCAATCTGCAAACCGATCTGGGGGTGTCATTAACATTCTATTGACACCCGCAGTGGTTCTCAGAGGGCAGCGTGAAATGCCTGCGGGAGAGATGCGATGTGGGAACCGGCGCTGGAATCGCACTGGTTCTCACATTGCTACAGTGTGAACCTAGGCTTAGGGTTTCGGGTGCATGCCCCTGCCCGCCTACTACCCTGTGATTTGACATTGAGTATGTCAGCAGATCCCAACCAGTGATTCGTGGCCGGGACCTATTGACTGACTGTGTCCAATCACAGCCCAGAGCCCTGTGTTGACAATCAACACAGGGCTCTATACAAAGGAAATGTTCGTTTGCAAAGCAGGGAAAATAAACAAACCAATCTATGGTAAAAATCAGTACACACATTACACATTGTTGGGCACATAATTAACCCCTTGGATGCTACTAGATATTAACCCCTTCTCAGTCGTTGTCATTAGTACAGTGTCAGTGCATATTATTAGCACTGATCAGTGTATAAAGCTACATTCATGACCTAGGAATTCCAGAGCTTCTTTTGGGCAACAGGCGTCCCGCAATTTTGTCGCAATTTGTTGAGGGACAATTGCCACAAAATCGCACCGCGATTGGGGTGCCATTGAAAGTAATGGGATCGCAAGCGTGTCTGTGCGTAAATTTAGGAATTGCGGGCAGAATCACAGCAATTCTACCCGCAATCCGGAACGCCTAGGTGTGAACTGAGCCTTAGTGTCACTGGGTTCCACTATAAGTCGCTCCTTCTTTACAACCGGGGGGGGGGGCAGTTTCCCATCTTTGCCCTGTGCATCAGATGACCTTGTCCCAGCACTGATTGCAGCCATTTGCTAAAATCAAGTGTTATTTTTTTTTCTCATTACTGTACACACAGCACCTCATATTGACAGAAAAACACAGAATTGTTGACATTTTTGCAGATTTATTAAAAAAGAAAAACTGAAATATCACATGGTCCTAAGTATTCAGACCCTTTGCTGTGACACTCATATTTAACTCAGGTGCTGTCCATTTCTTCTGATCATCCTTGAGATGGTTCTACACCTTCTACAATGGTTCTACATTTGAGTCCAGCTGTGTTTGATTATACTGATTGGACTTGATTAGGAAAGCCACACACCTGTCTATATAAGACTTTACAGCTCACAGTGCATGTCAGAGCAAATGAGAATCATGAGGTCAAAGGAACTGCCTGAAGAGCTTAGAGACAGAATTGTGGCAAGGCACAGATCTGGCCAAGGTTACAAAAAATTTCTGCTGCACTTAAGGTTCCTAAGAGCACAGTGACCTCCATAATTCTTAAATGGAAGACGTTTGGGACGACCAGAACCCTTCCTAGAGCTGGCCATCCAGCCAAACTGAGCTATCGGGGAGAAAGAAGAGCCTTGGTGAGAGAGGTAAAGAACAACCCAAAGATCACTGTGGCTGAGCTCCAGAGATGCAGTCGGGAGATGGGAGAAAGTTGTAGAAAGTCAACCATCACTGCAACCCTCCACCAGTCGGGGCTTTTTGGTAGAGTGGCCCGACAAAAGCCTCTCCTCAGTTCAAGACACATGAAAGCCCACATGGAGTTTGCTAAAAAACACCTGAAGGACTCCAAGATGGTGTGAAATAAGATTCTCTGGTCTGATGAGACCAAGATAGAACTTTCTGGCCTTAATTCTAAGCGGTATGTGTGGAGAAAACCAGGCACTGCTCATCACCTGTCCAATACAGTCCCAACAGTGAAGCATGGTGGTGGTAGCATCATACTGTGGGGGTGTTTTTCAGCTTCAGGGACAGGACGACTGGTTGCAATTGAGGGAAAGATTAATGCGGCCAAGTACAGGGATATCCTGGACAAACACCTTCTCCAGAGTGCTCAGGACCTCAGACTGGGCCGAAGGTTTACCTTCCAACAAGACAATGACCCTAAGCACACAGCTAAAATAATGAAGGAGTGGCTTCACAACAACTCCGTGACTGTTCTTGAATGGCCCAGCCAGAGCCCTGACTTAAACCCAATTGAGCATCTCTGGAGAGACCTAAAAATGGCTGTCCACCAACGTTTACCATCCAACCTGACAGAACTGGAGAGGATCTGCAAGGAGGAATGGCAGAGGATCCCCAATTCCAGGTGTGAAAAACTTGTTGCATCTTTCCCAAAAAGACTCATGGCTGTGTTAGATCAAAAGGGTGCTTCTACTAAATACTGAGCAAAGGGTCTGAATACTTAGGACCATGTGACATTTCAGTTTTTCTTTTTTAATAAATCTGCAAAAATGTCAAAAATTCTGTGTTTTTTGTCAATATGGGGTGCTGTGTGAACAATAATGAGGAAAAAAATTAGCTGAAATGATTTTAGCAAATGGCTGCAATATAACAAAGAGTGAAAAATTTAAGGGGGTCTGAATACTTTCCGTCCCCACTGTAGATGGCAAAAAAAAAATCTGACAGGGTTTATAACCCTCCCTTACTCTATCCAAAGTGTACAAAAAAGTTTTGCCTATAGTTCTTCTTTAATTGAATATATTGTGCTTGATGTAATCGTTCCCATTTTAGAAGATGTGTTTTCTCCCTCTATATGAATTGTCTGCCTTTTAAAGTTGATGAGAGAAGGAGAGTGTTTGAGAATAATTTAAAGTGGAACTACACTGAATCTGAGCACCAGAAACCAAAAACTCTATTTAATTTAATTTTTATTATTCAAAGTAAACTCCCCCATCCATTCATGTCTCCATGCTTTATTTTGCAGAGAAATCACTTTGAAAAACAATCCCCTACCTTTTTTGGCCGTGGATATTTTGAGTAAGGGCAGGTGATTCATGTAGCATTTACTTCCTGTAATCCATCTGCCCTTAGGTCAGGTATGCAGTCAGGAGGGTGTGCTTAGCTGATAAAATCCCTCCCACCCTGTATGACATTGTTTGCCTAGGCCTGGAAACCAGGAAGTAGCTGAAGAAATGTAACTAAAATTTACTAGCAGCATAAGGATTAAAAATAGTCAATGTTGATTGAGAGATTGTAGTTCCACTTTAACATATGTTAAACAAAGCTTTATCTACCACAGCAAAAACTTTTTGCTTCTAAAAGGGGAAATGTCTATCATGGATTCAAAGAGCTCTCATCAATAGGTCTCTATTGTGTTAGAATGTAAAGTGCAGATTTTAATTCTGTCTTTTTATATTATGGACTGTTGTAGTGAAAGGGTAATTTTATAAACAGCTTAAAACTCTTATGGGCAGGGTCCAGTTTTCAGTCCGCCTGAAAACCAGACACATTATTCAGACCGGACTGTGGCTCATAGCTGGAGAAAGGATTAGGCATTCTCCTCCCTTCAGCCTGCAGGGGGTGATACAGAGCTGACACAAACCGAGAACTCAGTCTGTACTGTACAAGGAATGGAGATTGTCTGTCTGGAGACTGGAGACAGGAAAGAGGAGCTTCTTTGCAGTTTGTGATCAGTGAGTACAGGAGGAAATGGGGGGCAACTCTGATGTGTGGAGGGACACCTGGGGCACCTTATGTAAGGTGGACTGTGATGTAAGGGGGGACTCTGAAGTGGGCACCTGATGTAAGGGAGGACCGTGATGGGGACACCTAATGTAAGGGGGGACTCTGATGGGGACGCCTGATGTAAGGGAGGACTCTGATGGGGACGCCTGATGTAAGGGAGGACTCTGATGGGGACACCTGATGTAAGGGACGACTCTGATGGGGACACCTGATGTAAGGGACGACTCTGATGGGGACACCTGATGTAAGGGATGACTCTGATGGGGACACCTGATGTAAGGGAGGACTACGATGGGGACGCCTGATGTAAGGGGGGACTCTGATGGGGACACCAGATGTAAGGGGGACTCTGACGGGAACACCTGATGTAAGGGGGGACTCTGACAGGAACACCTGATGTAAGGAATCACTCTAGAGACATCTGATGTAAGGGGAGTACGCTGAGGGGGACACCTGATGTAAGGGAGGACTCTGATGGGGACACCTTATGTAAGGAGGGACTCTGATGGGGACACCTGATGTAAGGAATCACTCTGGAGACATCTGATGTAAGGGGAGTACGCTGAGGGGGACACCTGATGTGAGGGAGGACTCTGATGGGGACACCTTATGTAAGGAGGGACACTGATGGGGACACCTGATGTAAGGAATCACTCTAGAGACATCTGATGTAAGGGGAGTACGCTGAGGGGGACACCTGATGTAAGGGAGGACTCTGATGGGGACACCTTATGTAAGGAGGGACTCTGATGGGGACACCTGATGTAAGGAATCACTCTGGAGACATCTGATGTAAGGGGAGTACGCTGAGGGGGACACCTGATGTAAGGGAGGACTCTGATGGGGACACCTTATGTAAGGAGGGACTCTGATGGGGACATCTGATGTAAGGAATCACTCTGGAGACATCTGATATAAGGGGAGTATGCTGAGGGGGACACCTGATGTAAGGGAGGACTCTGATGGGGACACCTTATGTGAGGAGGGACTCTGATGGGGACACTTGATGTAAGGGGGGACTTTGATGGGGACACTTGATGTAAAGGGGGGCTCTGATGGGGACACCAGATGTAAGGAAGCACTCTGATGGGGACACCTGATGTAAGGTGGTTTTATTTTATTTTACTTGAAATATGGAGGTGATTGGCCTACTTTTATGTTATATTAGAGATCAATTCAGACATTGGCTGAAAGAAGATTTTAGCAACTGGAACTCTGAATTTCAATTTATTACTCCTGCCATAAGTGGACATTTTTGCGTTGCAGGAATGCGCACAAAATTATGTGCATTCCTGCAATGCACAAAAACACACAGCCCTTTTGCAGGTGTGCAGTGGGGCCATTAAGTCTTATTGACACAACCACACACCTTGCTTTTGCGCTTATTCACCTGTGGCAAAACGTATGGTAACAAAATACCACGATTTATGATAAGATAGGTTATGTTAATGTATATATCTTCATATCTTGCAAACTGTGGGAAAGAACTCATATATATCTCTAAGGGCATACATATAAAAGGAAGCAAGATGTATGTGTGTAGATAGATATTATGTTTTCTTTTCTTTCTCTTTTTCTGCCACTTCCTGTATCCCCCTCTCTGTACTGACCATGAAAATCAGGGCTACTGAGCCCTGACCACCGTGGTCAGTGTACGTCCCTCCATCATCCGCAGTCTGTTCTCAGCTCTCCTCTCTCCCCCTCAACCCCTCCTCTCTGTCTGTCCACTCCTTGTTGTGTGTCTCCATCTCTGCCCCCCCCCGCCGCTATTAGTAGAAATCCAAAACTTTTTAATGGTCACTGCCAGCCCCTCTATGATACTCAGGCATAACACACTGTATAAGTCCTTTCTAAAAACAAGGCTTGTAAATACTTATTTAAAACCGATCTTCAGGCTGGTCACGTGACTCGCGCCTGCTTTACAGCTCCGAGACAGGGCTTCTGCAGAATGGGCTGAGCAGCCATGTGATCTCCCCGGCTGACGTTAGAGGGAGATCTCGGCCCCTCTTGCACATGCCCTGAATCGGAGCTGAAAAGTGAGTCACGTGTCCGGCCTGAAGATAGCTCTAAATAGGTATTTACAAGCCTTGTTTTTTAAAAATAAGACATATACAGTGTGGTATGCCTGAGTATCATAGAGGAGCTGGCGGTGATTTATACTTGTGCCTAAACAAACACTTTAAGGGGTTAATCCTGTGTATTGTGTAAAATAGCTGTTTTATCCTGTATGCACACATCCTCCCCATCCTGCAGGGTTTCTCTTGGCAAGGCCAGATAATACACAGTCAGAGTGGTCCCCCTGCACATGCTCAGTTTGGTCTCTATTGCAGGAGAGAACATTTCCTGTCTTGAGCTGAGCTTTTCAGATCACATGATATGACATCACACATGTGGGGGTGTATACAGATCCTGAATCACAGCCCAGTCCCTCCCTCCTCCTCCATGCCCAGTAACTAAAAAGAACACAGTGGGTGGGATGTTACATCTTAATTCATGGAAGATCCGCCTCCTATAACAGCACATGGACACAGACTATAGTGGAAATCTCCTCCTACCTGAACTCTCAGCACTGGACAGACACTGCAGTTTATCACGTAACCGTGATATACAGATCAGCCAAAAAGGTATATATTGGCAGTATTTTAATGTAAATGAAGATTTAGAAGCTGTGGGCACTGAGGGGGATCACTGGGACAGAGTTCACAGACATCACTGTCTCCAAGCGTAGACATTCCATAATTATTTTTTGTATGGCAATACCCTGCACCTCCCACTACTCTCTTGGTACCCCCAATACACCCCACATGCTTCAACCCCTGAATCCCTCAGCACCCAACATTCTGCAACCACTGCATCCCCCACTACAATACATTCTGCCCCCTGCATCCCCCACTATCTCACTGCACCACCTGATACCCCCCGTTTTTCTCTCTTTACCCTCGTTAAACCTTAATCTGTACCCCTGCACCCCCACTACCTCACACTATGTACCCTCTGCATCCCCTATGAACTCACATTCTGTACTCCTTTCAAACCCTATTACCTTTACTCTGTATGTCCCACCACTCCTCATTTTGCACATCCATTATGGCTCTCCGGCGCGAATCTCCGTAGGTGTATGTAGGCGTACGTCGGCTGCTTTAAGAGCGATAGGGGCGCTCGCGGCCGGCAGCTGCAATGTCTGCCAGCTACCCAAGATCACTCCACAGAGAGCCAGGATGGGAATCTGTCGATGTAAACAGACAGATTCCCGTTCTGACAGGGGAGTAGAGAGAGATCCGCTGTTTCTAGCGGTTAGGAACAGCGATCTTTGTCCTCCTCCACCCAGTCCAATCCCCCCACAGTTAGAAACACCTCCCAGGGAACACATTTAACCCCTTGATCACCCCTAGTGTTAACCCCTTACCTGCAGTGACATTTACACAGTAATCCATATATTTTTATTGCACTGATCGCTGTATAAATGTCAGTGGTCCCAAAAAAGTGTCAAAAATGTTCGATCTGTCCGCTGCAAAGTCACAGTCCCGCTAAGAATTGCAGATCACCACTATAACTAGTAAAAAAAATAATAATAATAAAAATCCCATAAATCTATCCCTTATTTTGTAGACGCTATAACTTTTGCGAAAACCAATCAACATATGATTTTTACGATTTTTTTTCTTACCAAAAATATGTAGAAGAATATATATTGGCCTAAACTGATGAAGAAATTTGTTTTTTTTTTTTTTTTTTTTGGATATTTATTATAGCAAAAAGTAAAAAATATTGTTTTTTTTTTTTTTTTTTTCAAAATTGTCGCTCTTTTTTGTTTATAGCGCAAAAAATAAAGAGGTGATTAAATACCACCAAAAGAAAGCTCTATTTGTGGGAAAAAAGACATAAATTTTGTTTGGGTACAACGTCGCATGACCGCGCAATTGCCAGTTAAAGCGACGTAGTGCCGTGTCGCAAAAAATTACCTGGTCATTAAGGGGGCAAATCCTTACGGTCCTTAAGTGGTTAATGCTACTAGCCTTCAATATAATATGGAATCTGGAAGTACATTTTTTTTTTTTGTTATCCAACAAAGAATTTTTATTGAAGATACATCATCATACATTGCCAACGGTACATACAAATGTAAGGCACAGCAAAAACACACCCATCCCCAAAATAAATTTTAACAAACCATTAAAGTGGTTGTAAACCCTTACAGACATCTTTTCACTACAGGTAAGCCTATAATAAGCCCTACCTGTAGCTACCGTGGATATCTCCTAAACCCACACTGTTTAGGAGATAACCCCTGTATCAGCATGTGCCGACGTCATTGGCACATGAGCACTGAAGCAAGGACTCATTCGTGACGTTGCATCAGTTGATGTGCCATTACTGATGGCTCCAGTGCTCATGTACGGGAGTGACGTCATCGTGGCCCCGGCCAATCACAGCGCCGGTCCGCAATACCCGGTAATAACTCCGGGAGACATGTCGCCGGGCAGAGCAGTGTTCCAGAACTGCTGCAGGGGCTTCGATCTAAGGTAAGTATTTCATAATGAGCTAGTATGCTATGCATACTAGCTCATTATGCCTTTGTCTTGCAGATTTTTTTTTTTAAGCTTGATAATACAATAGACAATGCAGTTTATCTAACCAGCGGAACCAAACTGCAGGAAGTTTTACATCATAAAAAAAGACAAGATATCTCCTCTCGAGCAGTCTAGTAATACATCATGCTGAGATACACCTAATCAGCCAACATTAAGCCGAAGTAGCCTATTTATATTCAAATCCACCGGGGCTAGCCCTATGTTGGTATATAAGCTTTTCCGTTCTTAACAGCTTACCAATATTCTTGACCCACTCTCCCACAGTAGGGGAGCCTCCAACTTCCAGTGAACCATAATCAGTTTGCATGCCTGGAACAAAACTCTGAGTCTCCATAGTACACACTTCCCAGTCGTACTCGTCTACTACGCCCGTTAGGCAGGCTTTTGGGTCTATGGGAAGGGCCACCTGAAACACAGAATTGATCTTGCCTATCACCCCTGCCCAGTAGAAGTGTAGTTTTGGACACCGCCACAAAAGGTGTATTAGGTCACCATGGTCCCTCTTAACCCCCCTGGCGGTATTCTCGAGTCTGGCTCGGGGTGAGATTTTAGTACCAGAAGCGGTAACCCCGAGCCAGACTTGGGATCGCATCGCTGGATCCTGGAAGATGTGACTTACCTTGTCTCCGGGATCCCGCGATGCTCTCCCACTGTGTTCGGCGGCCGGATCTTCGGCCCGATGCACTGTGTGCTCTGTGTGCCCTGGCTTCCGTTCTCTGCGAGCGTAGCGACGCAGGGGGTGGAACCGGCGGCAAATTCAAAATGTATAAAGCACAAACACACTGACACATTGTAATCCTATTGGATTACATTATTAAATAAAATAAAATAAAATTGACCTCAGATTGCCCCCCAGTGCTTTGTCCAGTGCCCCTGCCTGCAGTTTTACTGTACTTTGTGTCTGGAAACTGCAGAGCGACCATGGCATCAAAAAAGAGCGCTTCAACCTCAAAAGCGGCATATGACCTGCTGGAAAACAGCGACAGCGAGACAGAATCGCTTGCAGAAGTGAGTGATAGCGATTCATGGGGAAGTTCTTCATCAGGCACGGAAAACGATTTCAGCGATGATCCTGCGACTGTGCCCAGCGATGTGCGGACTTGGTGCTCGATTGATTGTGGTACGGAGCACACAGCACCCCCAAGGTTCCCGTTTACCGGAGTGCCTGGTATCAAAGTGAAGGTTGAAGATGACAGCCCCTTGGGATACCTCCAACTCTTTTTGACTGATGAAGTCATAGAAAGAATTGTTACGGAGACAAACCGATACCAGGAGCAACAAGCTGCTATACCTCAGAGGTTTTCAAGGAGCAGAAAATGGGAACCAGTGACAAAGGCGGACATCTGGAAGTTTCTGGGCCTAATTATTCTCCAGGGAGTGGTGGGGAAACCCCTGCAAAAGTGGTACTGGACAACCAACAAAATATTAGCCACTCCTTTTTTTGGCACCATCATGTCGGAATACAAATTTTCTCTCATAATGAAATATCTGGATTTTCAAAATAATGAAGAATTTGATGAGACTTCTCATCCAGCTCCAAAACTGAAAAAGATTTGGGACCTCTATCAAATTATTCTGAAAAATTTCCAGCAGACCTATGTACCAGACAGAGACGTCAGTATCGACGAAAGTCTAATGGCCTACAAAGGAAGACTTAGTTGGATACAGTACATCGCATCTAAGAGAGTGCGATTCGGCATAAAATCATTCATGCTCTGTGAAGCCAGCACTGGTTACATATGGAATTCTGTCCTTTACACCGGAAAAGGGACCAAATTCAATGACAGATTCAGTCAATATGGAATGGCAACCGCTTCTGTTCTCACTTTGATTGAGCCATTGCTGAATCAGGGGTCACAGATCACAGATAATTTTTATACTTCTCCAGAACTCTATGAGTTCCTTCTACAACACAAGACGGATGCATACGGGACTGTTAGAGCTAACCGGCGTGACATGCCGCCAACCTTTGGCAATAAAAAGCTCAAGGCAGGAGAAATAGTTGCCTGGCAAAAAGGCAAAATGATGGCACTAAGATGGCGCGATAAAAAAGATGTGTGCCTAATGAGTACCATTCACAACACCTCTACTCTCATGGTACATACAAAAGGTGGAAAAGACGTAATGAAACCTCAACTCGTAATGGACTACAACAACACCATGGGAGGTGTTGACAGAGCTGACCAGGCCATGACTTTTTATCCTGCTATGAGAAAGCAACAAAAAAAATATTACAAAAAAATCTTCAGGCATCTTCTTGAACAGTGCCTGTGGAATGCGTTCATTCTTCTAAAAAAAAAGAGCGACAGGCCTGTGATTCATGCAGACTTCGTTTGGAAAGTTGCCGAACTCATTTTTCTCAAGTACCAAACACCAACCACTGTAAATCAATCTGGACGTCGTGCTGCTGGTGTTGTGAACCCGGAATGCCTGACAGGTCGACACTTTATGACCACATTCCACCAACGGAAAAGAAGGCAGCACCCACAAGGATGTGTGCGGTTTGCTGCTCTAAACGTGACAACACAGAAAGGAAAATCAGAAAAGAAACCCGGTTCTACTGTCCTGACTGTGACGTCGGACTTTGTGCTGTACCCTGTTTTAAAATTTTCCATACCCGAGATGTTTACTAAAGCAATATGACTACTAATATTGCACTCTTGTTTGGCCAAAAAAATGTCAGTGTTTTTGATTTATATTATTTACTAAATTTTATTGAATAAAAAGTATTATTACTATTATATTATTATTTGTTATTATTTATAGTTATTTATTATATTATAATTTATGATTTTGTGTTTCAAACTTTATCATACCCAGGATGTCTACTAGACTCTTGTTTGGACAGATTTCAGTGAGTTATTCCTAAAAATTACAGGCCTACAATATAAAACGCCACATTTCCATGCAAAAATAATGGTACCGCTTTCAGCACCTAAAATCCGAAATAATCATACCGCCAGGGAGGTTAAACCTTGTGGAGGTAGAATTTGATCTCAAGCCCATCAAGTGGAGTCTGTGAGGAGTATAATACACCCTGAGAAGGAGATACAGTTGAGTTAACCTTTGCAAAACATTAAATGAGCTCCCACTGTTCATCTAAATGCCAAAAATCTCTTTCCCAATGTTCCATCACTCTTAAGGGATGTCGATTCATTTAGTACTGCATGGCATAACTTTGTGAAATAATTCCTTTGGAGGACTCGGCATCCCTGATGAGACTGAATATCGGAGTGGGCAACAACTGCCATTCCGAGGAGTTACTCTGTGCCCTAACTGTGTGCTGCAGCTGCATATAATAAAAGTACATTGCACTTCTGTCATTTTGCTGCAGTAATGCAGCAAATGACAGAAGTGCCCCATTATGGAATATTTGCTTAAGATGTGTTACTCCATATACTGACCACCTAGACCCACACTGCAATTTCGCCAGCAATTTCGCCAGCTCCATGTAAGTGGCATTACACAATATGGGGCTAAATTCTGTATAGCCTGTAACATTCTGGAGGTATTTAGTCTTGTTCCAAACCTTCTGAATGAGATTATATGTCAGGTATCTCTTGTGCGGTAATCCAAAAGCTTGTGCTTCAAGCGCCAATACCAAGGAACCCCTATGTGTGGTGTGAGACATCACCACCATAGACGAACTACGCCCTGTGCTATCTGTCCCATTTCCCTTGGCGATGGTTACTATGAGGTGTTGTAACTGAGCTGCTAAATAATACAACCATGGGTTGGGCAAGGCCAACCCATCATCATCTTTAGGTCTTTGTAAGTGTTCTAACTTAATTCTGGGAGAGCCCTCCCTTCAAATTAAAGTACAGAAAAGCATATTAACTATTCTGAAGGGTTTTAGTGGACTCACCATTGGGGTATTATGCAAGAAATAAAGTAGCTGTGGCATAAGAATAATTTTAATTAGGTTCACCCTTCCTGCCTCTGATCCTCGGAGGGATTTCCATGTTTTAATGCGGTCCCTAAAATGCTAGAGAAAGGGGGGGTGATATTCAAATGACAAAAGTCCCTGGGATCTGGCGATACCTGGACTCCTAAATATTTAAATAGGGATGTGAGTGGTATGGGGCACGCTGATGTTACAATTTGTGCAGTATTGCCAACTATTAACATCAGAGCATACTTTGACCAGTTTATATTGAGGCCCGAAAATACACTATATTCTTTAATAATGGCCATGGTTTCCCGAAGGGAGGCATTCGTGTCAGCTAACATACAAAGCGTGTCGTCGGTATACATCACCTTCTCCTGAACATTCCGATACCTGAACCCAACAATACCTGGGTGAGACCTGATCTTAATCACCATAGGCTCTATCGCCCCGCAAACAATAAGGTCACCCTTGCCCAGTTCACCTCTTCACAACGCAAAGGTGTGGGATAGTTTCCCAAATGCCCTAATCGCGGTCTGTGGTTGTGCATATAGTAAACGTACCCACAATATATACTTTGGACCAAACCCAAAATGATCTAGTATTGCACATAAGTAAGCCCAGTCAATGCTATCAAAAGCCTTTGTGGCATTCAAGGATAGCAGTGCCCTGCTGCCCACATTGTCCACAGTAGACTGCTTGTTCAGGTAAAGCCTTCTTAAATTAATTTCAGTTGACTTGTTTGGCATGAAACCAGCTTGATCAGAATGCACAATTAACATAACAACCCCAATTAGTCAGATTGCCAAAACCTTTGCAAGAATCTTTACATCACACTTTAAAAGCAAGATCGGTCTGTAAGATCCGGGGTCACCCGCATCTTGCCTGCTTTTAAGAGTAAGATAATATTTGCTTTTGACATAGATGGAGGCAAAGCTCCCTGCTCCAGGGATGCATTGAAGACCCTCAACAAGCGTGGCAATAGTATTTCAGAGTATTGTTTATAGATTCCTTCAAGTGAGTGGAATAACTTTAGCCAAAAGGCATTGAATTTCCATGGGGCTTTGCATAAAGTAACCGGCGGGGATACCGTAAGGTGTAGGATTAAGGGAGAATGATCAGACATACTACGTGGTCTGTAAGTCACAGCAGAGACAAACGGAAGCATGGTCGAGCTGCCCACTGTAAGATCAATTCTATAGAGAGAACCGTGTGTTTTAGAAAAACATAAAAATTGCTTGGTATATGGGTTGTGGAGCTGCCAGATATCCACCCAGCCCACCTCTTGCATCAACCTCGCCAGTGGTACCCCTGGAGAGGGCAGAGGACTGAGAAACCGGGTGTCTATCCAAGGCTAGGTTTGAACAACAGTTAAAATCACCAATTATGAGCAGCGGTACCTCAGGCCTCCCATCCAAATAGGAAGTTAGAAGCCGAAGCACCGTCGCCACAAAGGGTGGTGGAATATACTCACAAGCCAGTATGCAAGTCAAGTTACCAATACGACAGTCGATGATAATTAAATGACCTTCAGAGTCAATTTCACTATCCAGTTCATGAAAGTCTAGAGCAGCATGCACCATGACACTGACCCTCTAGAGTAGCACATGTGCATGGAATGGTATGCCCTCCCCACCCAGAAGTACCCCAAGCACTGCACTGACTCTGCGATTAGGTGAGTTTCTTGAAAACAAAAAAATAGCAGGGTTAAATTTTTTAAGGCACATAAAAACCATGGTATGTTTCAGAGGAGAGTGAAAACCCCTAATCTTCCAAGAGATGATCGGAACATTTGTCATGGTGGATGAAGAGGATGTAATATTTCTCAGTGAGACAAAGATCAGGTTTGGTAATATCCACCCAGTACTCCCTGCGATAGGCAGCATGCATGGTAACTTGTCTTCATCTGATACATACTGTCTCCCATGGGCGTATTCGAACAGTAGCAAGAACAAAGAACTGTAAGGCAAATCAATGCTATCTTCAGAGCAAAAGCTGCTGATACCATACCAGCTTAAGAACGGGTATTCAGCAATAGTAGAAAACAAAATAGAACTACTATGAAGTACTCCTGCCAACAGGGCAGACCAAAAAGTCAAAATTGCATCCCAAAGAAGCTATCATCTTATGAGGTTAGCACAAGCTTGTATTACTTAGTTGAGTAGCTCAATAGACCGTGTATGCAAACAGAAAAAGTAAAGGTTGAAAACAGTAAAGGTGAGGTACAGCTCATTACCGGGCACCGTATAAACAGCAATGGTGTCAGTCTCCTTCCACCTCCTCCTCACGTCGTCGAAGGGCCTGTTCATTTCGATCCAGCCAGGACACCGCCTCCCTAGGAGATTCAAAAAATTGAGCTTGGCCTCTGGCTGTATCCCTAAGTTTCACTGGAAAGAGCATGGCATAGGGCAGTTGTAACAGCCTCAATCTTCTCTTAACATCAGTGAATTTGGCTCTTCTGCTTTGCACTTCTGCTGAAAAATCTAGGTAAAAAAATACCCTGGTACCATTGTCGAGAATGTTGTTACGTTCCCACTCTTGGCGCAAGACTGCCTTTCGATCCCGGTAATAGAGCAGTTTTGCCAACACTGACCTGGGAGGACCTCCTGGTTGAGGTGGATGGGGTGGAACTCTATGGGCCCTTTCCTCTGCAAAGAAAGGTGAAAATGCCTCTTTCTTAAACACTTCCAGGAGCCATTTTTCCACAAAGGCTGTGGGATCCTTGCCTTCAGCTCGCTCTGGTAGGCCTACAATGCAGACATTATTTCTGCGGAGGCGATTCTCCATATCCTCTGCCCTATTATTAGCATCTTTAGCTATCTGGAGAGCCTCTTTAACATCCTTCTCTATTGGGGAAGCTGATCTTCAATGTCACTTATCCTGCTGTCTACAGCAGTAGTGCACTCTCAGATTTTTTGTAAATCCTGACTTCGTAGAGACACATCCTCCAGTAGCCCCTCAAATTCTTTCAGTGTATTCACCGAGGCAGTGCAGTTGTGCACTGCTCTAAATACAGTATATCAGCAAGAGTAGGCTGCTCCTCATCAGCTAACTCCATGCCCTGCGGCAACTGTATAGTCATGTCTGCAGGCTCTGACACATCCTTGCCTGTCATCAGCACAACCAGATCCAGCTCCTTTTTCTCAGCAGGCTGAGCCCTCTCCACTGTCTCTCCCTGCTCTGCCCGCAATGTTCTTGCCAGTTTCTGTGCATAATAAAAGATGTCTCTGGGACAGTCTTTACCCTGCGTCTGCTGCACTTTAGATTGTTTGGGACCTGTGTCCTTCAGCCAACTTGAAAGTTCAAGCCTAGACCTTCTTGCAGCTTGGCGCGGGACATACCCTTGGTACAGAATGCCGGCGGTGGTTCCACGGTGGGCACAGGGGTGCTGGCCAGCTGGGTGACCCAGTAAATTTGTGGTGAGTAGGCAGGGGAAGGATCGCTGAATCACCTGCGGGAGCTGTAGGAAAAGCGCCTCTCACATACCCATCCTGGCCACGCCCCCCAGAAGTCAAAATTTTAAAGTCTTTTATTAAATCAAAGGACTTGAAAATTAATCAATTAAATTGATTCCAAACAGAGAAGTGTTAGTTGCTATAATTTATTCACATAAATCATACACAGTACAGTATATCATGCCATGCCATTTTGCTTTTTAAAAAATCCTCGAAGTACCTTATTCCTGCAGCAATGTTATGTGGTCACATGATCTTTCCCTGTTCTTTGGCATCTACAGGGAAAGATCCTTGAGAGGGGCTTCTATTACTCTGCTAACATATGCTCTTTACAGTATGAGCCTGTGACTGCACAGCCCTGATTGGTAATGTAGTGATCACATGATTTAAAAAAAACTGTTTTCAGAAGAGCAATTCAAATTAAATTGTAAATATCAGCTCCCTATAAATCTTTATTGGATATAAAATGTGTATTTTTGTGTATCGATATGGTGTAGCGAAGTCACAGATAATTGACACTAGCTTTCATTTTGTTCAGACAGAATCTGCATCCAAGGCTCTTTTTTTACGGGAGTTAGCAATTACACATGATATATTTAATAATGATTTACATTTAAAAAAACACAGTAGGTCCTTAAGCGCTAAAACTGACAAACATTAAAAACCATTGTCATGTCATAATAAGTTTTTCAAAAAATGGCTAGAGCCCAGTGCAGCTGCTAACTCCTGGAGGGAAGTGAGCAACAAAATGGACAAAAAAGCTGCGCCCGATGGGACCAGCATGAAAGGATTGTGATGAATGATGTAAACAATCGAGTTAATTTATTGGATGCACATCAAAATTAAAAACAACTGGCAACTGGCAATAAAAAGGTAAAATCAAACTGATCACTGTCAGGGTTGAAGTACCCCGAATGTTAGTGTAGGCAATGCTGCCGTAACTCCAGATAACAAAGGGTTAACCTCAGCAAGGGTGATTTGTATATCAATCCTCAGTAGCAGACTCTGTAACTCCAGTGTGCACATAAAATAGAAAGGGAGGGGCACCGCTCTCTGGAGTGAAACAGATGGCTAGAACGTGGAATGCCAGACTCCCTGTGACCTGAAGATGTCTTGTAGATCACATCAAATGATACCACCGGTCAGGCTGGCTGATCAGCCAAGCTGGGACCTGGCTTCCTGAACAGCGCTCTGGATGGTACACGGTGAATCCAAGAGCCGGAGGACAGGATCAGAGCCGGAAGTGAGGGGAGACCAACTGCTGGGCGGATTGCAAGTTCCGTTGTGTTGCCGTAGCGACCGTGACTAACATGTTTCATGCGCCTGCGCTTTGTCAAAGTCACGGGCGCTGACGGCAGAGGCAGTAGATAAATAGGCTTGTGAATGGGAGGGGGAGAATATCAGCTCTTGTGACATTAACCCCTTGTGTGTAATACAAGTAATTAGTTGCTGATGTACACATATTGCATAAACCCTCAATTCTGAATACAAAGAATATATTGCAATCAGGAAAAAAATATATATGTTAAAGTAAATAGGAAAAAAAGGGGGGGGGGTGAAAAATAAGAATAATGTGAAAATAAAAATAAAATTAAATGAAAATAAAAGTAAAACTGAAAATTAAACAAAAATAAAAAGGAAAAATAAAAATAATAAAAATAAAAACATTATGGTTTGGGGTAACAAGTTGTGTGTAACCATAATGCAAAATGCTAGAAGAAATTAATAAAAAGAACGAAAACAATATATGAAATATAAAAATGGACAAGTATTATAATGAATATAAATATATGTATTGAAAAGTAGCTAAAAAGTTTTGGTTTAAGAAAAATTGATTATGAATTATTAATTAATAATTAAAAATTAAAAAGTGAAAGGTACAAGGGAAAGGAGCTAGGGGGACATGGAACCATCAATAAAAGACCCAAGAGTAATGTAGTGGCAGGCTAGACTTTCTCGTTATTGAATCACACTGAGGACTTTGATTTCTTCATTGAGGCCCCCAGGCGAGAGGGAACGCAATAAATATATCCAAAAAGTCTCCCTTCGGCAAAGAAGGGAGAACCTTTCATTTTCCGTTAGGGTACCTCTGGCGATGGCCTCAATTGCAAGTACTTCTATTTGTCCAAAGTCTTTATTGTCTACCTGGCGAAAATGACGTGGAACACTATGTTTAATACATCCCTTCTTAGTTAATGTATGATGCTCACCTACTCTAGTCCACAGGGTACGTATCGTACGACCCACGTATAGAAAACCACATGAGCAACGCAGGACATTTATAACAAATTCCGTAGAACAGGTAATAAATTGTTTTATCTTGAAAGACTTGCCACTATTGGTAATAATTTCTGAACAACCGTGGGGGACTGATTGGCAAGTGAGGCAGCCTCTCTTCCGACACTGGAAGATCCCAGTTCTGTTAACAAAAAAGTTCTGATATCAAGAAAGGATCCACTATTGGGTTTTGTCAGTTTACTGGGGGCAATAATGTTCTTTACCGTGAGTGAACGTCTAAAAGTGACTTGTGGCCTGGGTGGAAGTAAGGGGGCTAAAACTTGATCACGTTTTAAAATATTGTAATGTTTATTTATTATTTTAGTAATGGCCCTATGTTTACTATTAAATGTTGATACAAATCTTGCTGTACTGGCCATTGTCGATGACCTATCGTTTTTATTTTTGTTTTTTGGCAATTGTGTCTTATTTTGGAGAAAAGCATCCATCACTAGAGCCCTTGGGTATCCTTTTTCCTCAAACTTTCTTTGCATGAGCTGTCCTTGTGCCATATAATTCTCTGTTTTAGTGCAATTTCTCCGTAGTCTGTGGAATTGGCCCTTAGAAATATTATCTTTCCACGTGGGATGATGGCAGCTGAATGAATTATCATTGCAATAGGACACAAAAGTGGAAAAAAGGTCTGGACCACCACTCCAAATTAATAAAATATCATCTATATAACGGCCAAAAAAAATGATATGTTGAGAAAACGGGTTATCAACCCATATTTTTAAATCCTCCTAATACCCCATTGTCAAATTCGCATATGCGGGGACAAAGCTGGCTCCCATAGCTGTGCCCCTCCTTTGGAGGTAGAATTGGTCTAAGAACGCGAAATAGTAATCGAGCAAACAGAAGTCTATGCTTTGAAGCAAAAACTCTGCTTGCCTAGAATTCATATCACCATTTTTACCCATAAAGTGCTGAACAGCAGCAATACCCACATCATAGGGTATTGATTAGGGATGAGCTTCAAGTTCGAGTCGAATTCATGTTCGACTCGAACATCGGCTGTTCGCAAGTTCGCCGAACAGCGAACAATTTGGGGTGTTTGCGGCAAATTCAAAAGCCACGGAACACCCTTTAAAAGTCTATGGGAGAAATCAAAAGTGCTAATTTTAAAGGCTTATATGCATGGTATTGTCATAAAAAGTGTTTGGGAACCTGGGTCCTGCCCCAGGGGACATGGATCAATGCAAAAAAAAGTTTTAAAAACTGACGTTTTTTTCAGGAGCAGTGATTTTAATAATGCTTAAAGTGAAACAATAAAAGTGTAATATTCCTTTAAATTTTGTAACTGGGGGGTGTCTATAGTATGCCTGTAAAGGGGCGCATGTTTCCCGTGTTTAGAACAGTCTGACAGCAAAATGACATCTAAAGTCATCTAAAAGTACTTGCGGCTATATGAATTGTCGGACCGACAATACACACAAAGTTCATTGATAAAAACAACATGGGATTTCCCCACAGGGGAACCCCGAACCAAAATTAAAAAAAAAATGGCTTGGTGGTCCCCCTAAATTCCATACCAGGCCCTTCAGGTTTGGTATGGATATTAAGGGGAACCCTCAAAATCCATACCAGACGGGAACTCCACGCCAAAATTAAAAAAAAAAATGGCGTGGGGTCCCCTCAAAAATCCATACCAGACCCTTATCTGAGCACACAACCTGGCAGGCCGCAGGAAAAGAGGGGGGACGAGAGAGCACCCCCCTCCTGAACCGTACCAGGCCACATGCCCTCAAAATTGGGAGGGTGCTTTGGGGTCCCTTGATGAGGACAAGGGCCTCATCCCCACAACCCTTGCCTCGGATTTTCCGACAACCTTGTGTGACCGTGTGTATGGAAGGCAAGTTTGAGCCAACATCCGTTGGAAAAAATCCTAGGATTTTGTTGTCGGAATGTCAGAACAAAGTCCGACCGTGTGTACGGGGCATTAGATAGGTGTAACTATCTGATAATAACCAATATGCTTCTCGGAGGTAGTCTGGTCTGTCCTGAACCACCAGACTGCCTCCTTTGTCAGCCTGTTTAACAATGATATTATAATTCTATAATATAAAGTCTTTGAGAGCTTGTTGTTCCGCAGAGCTTAGATTGCTAGATCTCTTACTCATTGGAGCATCACACAACTCTTTATAGATGGCTTGGTAGAATGTTTCAATGTATGGACCCTTGGAATTTGTGGGATTAAATATGGATAGAGGTTTAAAGCCAGTGTGTATAATATCTGGCTCTTGAAATGGGCCTTGTGTATCACTTTCAATATTGCATTCTACCCATACATGTTGCTGTTGTGTTGCTTTTTCTGTTTGTTAATCTTGTTATTATTATTATACCTAGTGTTATTTTTTCTAATGTTCCTACCTCCTCCTTTACTACCGTGATTGTTGTATACACGTTCTCTATTGGTGTTACCAGACCCGGGATTGCAGGAGCGGCTGTCCTTCTCCTGTTCAGGTGGATTATTATTGTCTACAGGATCTGGCGTTGGGCGTTTCCACTCAAACACATTACCTGATTAAAACTGGGCTTTTTTTCTGAGTTTCTTGTGAATTTAATCAATCAGCATACTATATCCAACCCCCATATTGTTTAGCAATAGGAGGACATGGAAGAGGAAGGAGGGGAGTGTCATTTACTACTGTCTATACACCCACATGTGTGACTCTATACTCAAGTGGGCTGCACAGATAAGAAAAATGAGGAAATAAAGAGCTTAGAAGGGAACTGAAACTGGAGCATGTCCAGTAGATGACAACAGCTGGTCTACACAATCTCAGGCTGGGAACACAGAACATGGGAGGGACAGTTTAAGGCAGGATCAGCCAGCTTTATTTCACTCAACACAAAATGAATGCTTTGGTGGCTTTGTGAGTATGCACATGCTGTTATATGGCATGTAATGAGAGTCTTTCATGGTGTGAGTTTAATGACAATTCAACTGCCATGGATACACTATCTATCGCTAGTTTGTCAGCTGTTGTAGAAGGGACTATAGATAGATTTTTTTTTTTTTTTTTTTTTCGGCAAAATCTTTTTATTGAACAAAAAGAGAGGATTACATACAATCAATCATTTTGACAGTCATCTAGGTTAATAAACAAGATTATCAATTATAGGCGTACATTTGCTTTCTTTACTTATATGAATATTGGCCTAGTACAATATTGTTTGTGTCGTATACAGTCATTCAACTTTATATACAATTCGAGGTAAGGTAAAAATCGGCCTTATTGACACTCATTATATCCAGTGTGCGGTCAAGTTTTAGGGGATGGAGATAAACAGTAGAGATCCGTGATCCACCATGGTTAGTTAAGTCAATGGGGAGGGGGGGTTAGTTTAAACTATCATGTTCAGATTTTTGATTATACACGTGTCAGGAGTTTTTAGCCACCTATCCCAGATCTTATCGTACTTGGATGGACACCCTCTATTAGAGTACATTAGTTTCTTGTATGGCAGAACTGTGTTAATTTCTATTAGCCATTGCACAAATTCCGGCGGAGTGGGTCTCATCCAGAATCTGGCTATGATTTTGCGGGCAGAGAAAAGCGTTTCATGCAAAATTATTTTTGTGAATTTATCCAAATCTGGGTCTGGAAAAATTCCCAGGAGGCATGGCTTTGGCTGCAATGTGATGGGGGAGCCCATTTTGTCGTGTAGGAACTGCACCACCTGCATCCAGAAGGCTTGAATCTTAGGGCATTGCCATAATAGGTGAAAATAAGTACCCACTGCCTGACTGCACATTTGGCAATTAGTAGATTGGTTACTTTTGTATTTAGAAACTCTAAGAGGTGTGAGATAAGCTCTATGTGTTATGAAAATTTGTGTTAAGCGGTCCAATAGTTTAGGAGACACTAGTTTGCATGTATCAAGTGCATCACTCCACTCAGAGTCTTCTATAGGGCCCAACTCTCCCTCCCATCTGGTCTTGAGTGCATATGCAGATGAAGTTGCCTGGGGGAGTGTTAGCATACTGTAGAATTGTGAAATCAATTTCTTTGGGTCAGGACATTTTACTGCTGCCAGTAGGGGGTTAGATCATCTGGGGGAAACTGCGCACGAAATGCATGTTTCAATTGTATATATCTGTAATACATGTGTGCTGGCAGTGCAAATTCTGTTTTTAAACTATTGAAAGACTTTAGTTTTCCATTATGAGTGATTTGAGCCAGATAAACTATTCCCCTTGAACTCCATACTCTATTATCATGTAGCAGGTTAAACTCTGGTAGGGACGTGTTATGCCAAAGATGAGTGCAGCTATGGGGAGACATAATATTCATTCTATCAGAGGCCATCTCCCACACCCTCCTGTATTGGTATAAAAGTGATTTTCGGTCCTTCTTTTGGCCCTCGTTTCTTCCTTCACCCGTTATTGCTACCAGGGAGTCTAGAGTTTGCCTAGTCCATTTTGGGCAAAGAGAGTGTAAAAATCTATCCCTGTCTACTTTATCTATATGGAAAATCTGCGATAGTTGGGCCGCTACATAGTATGTATTAAAATCAGGTAGTGCCATTCCGGCAAGATCCGTTGGATGTTTTAATTTATGCCAAGGGAGTTTGTGCCTGTTGTTGCCCCAGACAAACGGTTTGATGAGAGTCTCAAGTATTTTGAAATGCTTAAGTACCAAATACACCGGTGAATGCCAAAGCATATATAGGACCTTTGGTAAAAGGACCATTTTTATTAAATTTATTCGTCCCATCACTCCCAGTGGGAGGCGGGCCCATGCCTGTGTCTTTTGTCTAAGCATTTCCTGCAGTGACGCAATATTAAGTGGAATGTAGTCTGATGGTATTCGGGTGGTTCATATTCCAGGTACTTTATGGTATCTACTCTCTGTAGGGGAAGTAGAGCCCTATCTTTAGGTGGCGGAAAACTATCTAGAGGAAGTATTTGGGATTTGTCCCAATTAATCCTAAGTCCAGAGAATGCGCCGAAACGCTCTATAAGGGCCAGTGCTAGTGGTAGGGAATCTTCAGAGTCATCAAGATACAACAGGGTATCGTCAGCATATGTGCTTATTTTTTCCACTATCTCCCCCCTCCGTAGGCCCACTATTCCTGGATGTTCCCGTATAGCTATTGCAAGGGGTTCTGCCGCCAGTGCATATAGCAATGGCGACAGCGGGCATCCCTGTCTCGTACCCCTGGATAGAGGGAATTGCTCAGAGGGCCATCCATTCGCCACAACTCTCGCCACTGGATCCTGGTACAAGAGCTGGATCCATTTTATAAATCTGGGACCTAGCCCAAACCTACTCAGGCAGGTCCACAAGTACCTCCATTCGACTGATTCGAATGCCTTGGCTGTGTCCAAGGCAACGACTATTCTGGACCCAACGTTATCATGTTTCGTTTGGAGATTGATAAACAGCCTCCGGAGGTTGAAAGACGTGTTTCTCCCCGGCATGAACCCAGCCTGATCCCCATGAACCAGTGACAAGATAACTGTGTTAAGGCGAATGGCAAGAATTTTGGCAAGAATCTTCATATCCACCTGAAGCAGGGAAATGGGGCGATAAGACTCCGGAAGATGTGGATCTTTTCCTGATTTGGGGATTAGTATTATAGTGGCTTCCCTCATAGAGGCTGGGAGGTCTGAATTTTCAAAAATGGAATTGTATAATGTGAGTAGTCTAGGGATCAGTTGGTCTGAGTATGTGGAATAGAATTCTACGGGTAAGCCATCTGAGCCCGGGGCCTTAGACCTGGGGAATGCAGCGATCGCCCTAGATATTTCATCTCCTGTTAAGGGGGCTTCTAGTTCTCTCATTTGCTCCTCTGTTAGTTTAGGGATTGATATTTCAGCTAAAAAAGATTCCATTAAGGTGACATCATCTGGGGCTGTGGTTGTGTATAGAGCAGCAAAAAATTATTTAAATAAGGATGCTACTTCTGTGGGCTCTGTCACCAAAACTCCATCTTGTGTACGAAGGGAGATCACCACTGGGGGTCTCTCCTCACAGTGCACCATATATGCAAGTAGCTTCCCGGCCCTTTCTCCATATTCAAATGATTTTTGTCTATGGAAGAAGAGCTTGCGTTTGGATTTTTCATAGTGTATCTGATCTAATGATCTAGAACATATTTTGAGATTATTGGCTTTGTCTGTGGTAGGATCAATTAAAAAGGCCTTCTCTGCCGCTTGTAAGTGTTTAATTGCGATGTCAGTAGTTATTGCAGAAGCGCGTTTCAGCTTATTGATACGCATGATAAGTATCATGCGTGCATATTTTTTGAATGTTTCCCAAACTATTTGCGGTGATGCAGAGTCGCCATTAATCGCAAAAAATTGATCCCATTCAATAGCGAGATCATCTTCTTCTGGAAGCAGAGTCAGCCAGAAGGGGTTCAGTCTCCATGAATTTGGGGGTCTTGTGTGTGGCAAGGAGAGTGTGGCCCAATATGGACAGTGATCAGAGAGTGATCTAGGGTGAAATCCCACTTCCAACAATCTAGGGAGTAGTATTTTGGATATAAGAATAAGATCTATGCGGGACATAGAGTTGTGTGAAGTGGAGAAGCATGAGTAGGCCCTCAATGTGGGGTGTTTGTATCTCCATGTGTCGACTAGATTAAAGTCGTCAAGGAGCCTTGCAAATCTTGTTGGGTGTCGGGGTGCAGTTGTAGAGAGGGATCCAGCTAGTCTGTCTAACGTTGGGTCTAGCACAGTATTAAAATCACCGAGCCATATAGCTGGTGTATTAGGATACATAGCCATGAAATCAAATCCCCTAGTCAGGGTGGAGAACTGAAATGGGGTGGTACATAATATGCCAGTAATAGTATGGGGTCACCATGTATTTTAGCTTTCAGAAAGACATATCTACCTTCTGGGTCTGTCTCCGAACCCTGGAGCTCAAAGTGTGTGGTTTTAGTGACTAGTATCGATACTCCTCTAGAGTGAGTGGTATGCACTGAGTGGTACGCCCATCCCGTCCTTGGACGCTTAAGTGTCCTCTGTACCGAACCTTCTGCGTGGGTCTCCACCAGTACCACCACATCAGCTCTTTGCTTTTTAAATTGAGCAAAAACAGCTGATCTTTTTATTGGGTCCCTAACCCCCCGCACATTCCATATTACTAGTTTCAATGAGGCCATGGGGTGAAGTACTTATAGGAATCAGCTCCAGGATTCGGATCACCCTTAGAGTTAGTCGGTGGTAGAAGTAATCTCCAGTATGTAACTGTCAACAATATTGTCATTATTTCTCCATGGTTCCCCAAAAGACCGGTTTGTACATAATAAAAGACTTTGCCTTGTAACTTAATTAACCGTAGATCCCTCCTCCCCGCCCTGCACTGTCCCCAACTGGTGCGGGCTATTTCCCTAAACTGCCAACATGGCATAAACATTGTCCAGCCTGAGAGGAGAACTGCACCAACTAAACAAATACAGAAAAAGGCGTTTGATAGTCGCGCCGCGAACCCCATATTGGTATCCGCAGACGCAGCCATCACAGCAGTAGTCCATGCATGTCCTCCCAGGCTCGGAACTGTGATTAGTGGGGTGGCTTTACGCTGCATAACGTAGCATTGAGTAGGACTATGCTCACTACTACCGTGAGCTCACAGGCATAGTGCTTCCCTCCGCCGAGGGAAATGTTGAGCAAACATTTTCAGAGAACAAATAATGAATGTATGTATATGTAACCCAAAATTAGTATGAAAGTTGGAGGGCTATTCCCCCCCCCCCCCCCCCCAAACCTCATATAATGATACCAAACTACAATGCTTATGCAAAAGCGTCACTCTCAGCCATGTAGGAGGCATTACACTAGAGAAGTCGAATAAGTTGTTCCAGGCATAGTTACTTGTATAGTGCGACATCTCACATCACAGAGGCAGCAGTCTCAGAGAGCCATGTCCGAATGCAACCCACTGCCTCTCTCTCAGTTGGAAATATTCAAAGGAGCAGGGCACCTTTCTGCAATGTAGTGACTGTACACCTTGTTCTAGGCTTGTGTATTGGTAAGTAGCTTCCCTTTGTACCACAGGAGCAACAACATCAATGAGCAATGTCTATATGCAGGCGGTTGCTCCTTTCCTTTTATATAGATGAGCATAGAGGTGTACAGTAGACTTGCTGTGATCAGGCAGGCATGCACACTGTTCCAATCATGATCACTGGCATAGTACAGCATCCTCCATTCCAAGAGTAACAAAAGCAGAAAACAGTGGTTACATGCAAGACATAGCCCCCCTCCTCTTGTATAGAAATGTTCAGGGGTGTATAGCTGATGCATTAGAACAGTGTATTAACTTAGAGGCACAGGGTAAGGGACATAGTTACTTATCTGCAATCTTCCCTCTGCTCCAACCATGAAATGACTGCTTCCGGATCATCAAAAAAGTAAGCGCGATCATCTCCCTCTACGCGTAACCGAGCTGGGAAAAGCATTGCATATTTTACATGTTTAATGCGAAGTCTTCGTTTGGCTTCCATGAATGTTTTGCGCTTGCGCTGTACTTCTGCCGAAAAATCTGGAAATACCGCGATCGTTTTGTTACCGAAAGGGATATTGCCTTTTTCTCTACTGAGACGGAGTATGGCATCCCTGTCTTTGAAATTGAGAAATTTGGCTATAAATGTGCGCGGGGGCGCCCCAGTTGGTGGTGGTCTGCCCGACATGCGGTGTGCCCTCTCCACAACAAAAGTAGGGGAGAAGGCCTCTCTCCCATAAGTGTCACAAAGCAGTGATTCAAGGAACGTGGTAGGATCACCCCCCCTCTACTCCCTCAGGGAGACCTATGAATCTGAGGTTGCAGCGTCTGATTCTGTTCTCAAAATCGTCCTGCTTTTGCAGGATTTGGTTGACCTGTAACTGTATAGCTTCTGTGGAGTGCTGGAGGGGGGGGGGGGGGGGGGAGTCCTCCACTATACCCAGGCAGGTCTCAGCCTCAGTGACTCTGTCTCTCAATTTCTGAAAATCCTGTCTCACCAGGAAAATATCTACCTTCACTTCTTCAATTCTTGCTGTGAGTGTAGACTGACATGCAGCCACTGCTTCTTGGCAGATGGTTATGGCTTCCAGTACCTTTGCTGTGTCTGCATTCACAGCAGTCTCCTCTCCCCTCGCGGCGCCGCCATCTTGCCCAGAGGATTCTTTCTCCTTCTCCTGTCGGCGGTATTGATCCAGCTTGGATGTCGTTGCGGCCGGCTTCTTCGGCGGTGACATGATCCCAACAGTAGTGTGATGCAGTCAGGGTCAGTTTGGGGTCTTGTTATTCGGGTAAATTTTCAGGATTTGTTCTGAAGGATAGACTATCGGCGGAGCTCCGCTGCCTTGCGTCCTATCCCATGCCGCTCCAGGCCACGCCCCCCACTATAGATAGATTTATATTTTATAATGTATTCTATATTTGTTTCTTAATAAATATATAACTTGATTCAAGTGAAATCAAACTCAAACAACATTAACTATTTTTAATCCTTATCCTGCTATCATTAGTTTATTAGTAAATAGATACTAAAATGATGTCATACATCCCAGTAGTCTTCATGGGCATTTTTTTTTCATCTGGAGGGGCTTTCTCAGCTAAGCACACCCTCCTGACTGCATGCTAGTAATAGAAATAGTTTGTTTGGGCCAGCCTGGCCCAAACGAACTAAATAAAGTAACACAAACCTAAAGTTAGGCTTTAATGATAGATGTCTCTTTCATACCCTGCCTCAAATAATCAATTAAAAAAAAAATGAAGGAGAAAGTTGCAAACAGTAAATGCAGCAATAACAAACAGCAAGCTGTCAAGGAGCCAGTACCTTTTTAGGGAAATTGCCAGAGTCCTGCATCCTATGCAAAGGGAACACAAGTTGTACCAAAACTCTTATGTCTCTCCATTTCTGCTTCATTCCTAAGCCCAGGTTCACACTGAGCTACGGGAATGAAGCTGTGCGAGTTCAGCTGATTTCACTCCCGCATGTCAGTTTCAATTTCGGCAGCAATTTCAGAGACATCTGTGCAGATGCGGCATCGCACCGATTAGGGCGGTGTCATTCATGACAATTGCTGCCAATTTGACATGTCAAATCGCATGTCAAAACGCTCTAGTGTGAACCAGGGCTCAGAGGAAGCTTCCAGAGCAAAATCCTCAAAGATTACATCTTTGCCAAGGCCTGTTTCTTGCAACACTTACCATGATGACTAACTACCCAGGTGGACTCCCAGCAGACTATATATATACAGAGCCCTCTTCCCCAACATGCCCCCCACTGGCAGGGACAGGGATTGCTCTAGCTCACCATCTATGGTAACATCCCACTCACTACTCTGGAAACCTCTAGCAGCTAACCAGGCATCTAAACTGCTTACTCTCACTACAAGATTTCCTGACCCTATGTTGATACCTAGTGGTCAATTTGTGGTACTACACTGAGCACTCCTGTGCCCCTACCCTACACGCTGATTATTTTTACTGGGAGTGAAAGACATTTGCCATGGTCCCTGCTGTAGCCAAAATGTGGGTAGTGCACTTTGTATTATTTTAAGTTTTCTGCATGTAGAGACTGATAGTTAAGAAGATATTTGCCATGGACTAAACTTTAGTTTGACATGCTTGATATTCACCAACCACCTGCTATTATATTATATTCATACACATGAAATTAAATTAACACCCTTAGTTTTATGTGGCATTAAGGAAGAAATTAAATGTTTAGCAACATCTCTAGTGTGACTAGCTATATCATGAAATAAAAATGCCAATAAAAAGTCAATGAACAAAATAGTTTTGCAACAAAGGGAGTTTCATGTACTTTAAACAATGATCACCAGTGGAGTAATTGTATGTAACAGCTGAGTACAATTCATACTCATCAATCACATTTATTTTTTTAAATCAGGTAGACTTTTATTGAAAAAAGCCAACAAGCCATTTATCAACAACAGGAAACATTCCAGAAAGTCCATACATACTGTATCAGATCATCTAAGATACAGTACATAACTCTAGCCTATGACATTTAGTTAGGCAAGATTTCTGTAATCATTTACCTCACATGCATTGCAACAGTAAAAACATTAACATACAAGTGGTATTTATAACAGCTGTCCTGCCATAGCCCTGCGGTGTAATTACCTGGTGGTATCACTTTACCCACACTGTCGGCTAGGAATTCACATTAATAGTCTGTCCATGATCAGGTCTATTGGTGTTAAGCCTGGCACAGACAACCAGCTTCTCCATACCTTCTCAAACTTGTACGGGTTACCTCTATGTGCATATATCAATTTTTTATACCTAAGCACCGTATCTATGTGACCTATCCACATCTGTTGATGCAGTTTGGGAAATCCAATGCAGTAGAATGAGTCTGCGGGCCTGAAACATAGCTCTATTAGCTGCCTCCCTAAGGTAGTTATCCTGCACTACCTCCTCCAGAATGCCTAAAGGGCATGGCATAGGGTCAAATGGTATTTCAGTAGATAGAGCACTATTAAGTGTTCTCAATATTTACTCCCAATATCTGTGCAGTTTGGGACAATGCCACAGTAAATTGATAAGGTCTCCCGTATTCCCCCACGCCACCTAAATGTATGTTTTATTTTGGGCAATTTTGGATATGTCTGATTATTCCAAAGGAGACTGTAATAGTTGTACCCCAAGACCTTTTGCAGTTGCTTAAGCTTCAACCAGATTTAGTGCATAAGCCAGTATGTGGGATATTGCCTGTTGGGCTTTTAAAATAATTGTGCTTCTAGACCCTCAGCTAGTGTTCTGGCCCTACAGAAGTGCATCATTATAAAGAACGTGAAATCCCCAATCCCCTCTTCACAACAGGCATCCAAAGCCATGGCCCCTCTAGAAGTTGTAGCTGAGAAGCTATATAGTAGAGCCATGGGTTGGGGAAAGCTAGGCCCCCACCATCTTTTGCCCTTTTGCAGTTGCTCCAGTTTAATCCTGGCATGGCCACCTTTCCACAGCCAGGAACAAAATATAGAATTGACCACCCTGAATATACGTAGTGGGATAACCACTGGGGTGTTGTGGAGAAAGTATAACAAATTAGGCATCATAATCATCTTGACCAGATTTGCTCTGCCGGCCATCGAAAGCCACAGTTTGGACCACACCTTCACTCTGTTTCTAAATCTGGAAACGAGGGGTAAGATATTTAACCTACAGTAATCTGTCAAGTCCCTGGAGATAGTAATCCCCAAATATTTAAATGCTGACACATGGGACAGGACAGAATGATGCCAGTTGGGGGTTAAGTACAGAATTCATTTGTAACAAGGCTGGTTGTGTCCAATTAATGGTACGACCAGAATATATTCCATATTCTTGTATGGTGCTCATAATATTTCTCAAAGAATTGTCAGAGTCACCCAATTGGAGCATGTCATCAGCATACAATATAATTTTCTCCTGCCGAGGGCCAAACCTAAATCCTTCAATAGCTTCATCCACCTGGATATGGGCTGCCAAAGGCTCTATAGCCAAGGCAAAGAAAAGAGGGGATAATGGGCATCCCTGTCTGGTACCCCTGCCTAAGTCAAACACAGGGGAAAGCCTCCCCCCCTTTATAGTTGCCTTAGAGTGATAGTATAAGAGGCATACCCATGATATAAATACATCCCCAAAGCCGAGTTTAGCCAGGACTGCCCACAGAAATAGCCACTCCACACTGTCAAAGGCTTTGTGGGCATCTAGTGACAGCAAAATTCTATTACCCTCATTCTCAACCGGAGTCTGCATAATAAAGTATAACCGTCTGAGAATCACTGCCGTTGATTTGTTGGGCATGAAGCCCGCCTAGTCGAAGTGAATTATACTAGAAATTACTTTATTCAACCTATGGGCCAGTACCTTTGCCAGTATTTTAATGTCTGCTTTGAGGAGTGAAATTGAGCGGTAAGAGCTAGGGTCAGTGGAAGGCTTACTAGGTTTTAAAAGTAGAATAATACAGGCTCTGGACATACTGTAGATGTAGGCAGTTGTTGTCTATCCTGTGCCACATTAAAGATCTTCAGTAGCTGCGGTAAGAGCAGGATAGTGTACTGCTGATATACCTCAATGGGGAGCCCATTGTCCTCTGGGTGCTTTGGAGGCAGGAAAAGAACTGTCCGCCTACTGCAATTCCTCTAGTGTGAATTTGGGGAATCTAATTGGATTCTCTGCGCATCTGTGAGTCGGGGACATAGAAATGTGCTGTAAATAATCATCCAACTCGTCTTGAGTAAAAGAAAATTTAGTGTATAAATCTGCATAGTAGCTGACTAGTTCAGCCATTACTTTGTCAGGTGTATTAACAAGGAGGCAATCTCCCTGTGGCTGGAGCAGCAGGTCTAGAGTTCACAACTTTAGCTAGGAGTCGACCTGTTTGTTCCCCCTCCTCAAAGAAAGTGGCTTTAGCAAAAAATCGCTTTTTCTCTGCCTTGGCGTGAATCACATGGGTTAGGGCCTCCTGAGCTGATAACCAGGCCGTTTTGGCAGAGTCAGAGGGATGTGAGCTATATTCCTGCTCTAGCCTTTGGACCTGTTGAGCTAACTGTTCCTCATGCTGCTTCATGGGGGTTTTAACACTATTGATTGTGGAAACAAACACCCCTCGTAAGAAGCTTTTCCTTTAGAAATGTAATTTTGTGCAGGGACTGTTCTAAACATGGAAAAAATGTGCCACTTTACAGGCATACTATAGACACCCCCCAGGTACGAAATTTAAAGGAATATTTCACTTTTATTGTTTCACTTTAAACATTATTAAAATCACTGCTCCCCAAAAAGGGCCATTTTTAAAACTTTTTTTTTGTATTGATACATGTCCCCTGGGGCAGGACCCAGGTCCCCAAACAGTTTTTATGACAATACCATGCATATAAGTCTTTAAAATTAGAACTTTTGATTTCTCCCATAGACTTTTGAAGGGTGTTACGTGGCTTTCGAATTTGCCACGAACACCCCAAATTGTTCGCTATTCGGCGAACAGGCGAACACCCGATGTTCGAGCCGAACTTACGTTCGACTCAAACATCGGGCTCATACCTAATGAAGGTAAGGCATCCTGGCTCAGCCTCTAAGCACACCTCTGAGAGCATGAGCCAGCTGCACTCGCCCTCTCCCCTGGCTGACACTCCACTGAGCGCTGTAGGGGCAGAGCACAAAGTGGACCCGAGAAATTAGCAATCCGTGGCAACAAGATTTCTGGCTTAGAGCTGGCGGAGGACAGCTGCAGCATCAGAGTGATCCTGCAGCAGGTAGGTAAGCGTTGGTGTTTATTTTTTTAAATTCCGGCACTTCTCATTTAACTTTAAACTTAGGTCCCTGGCGAGGGCATGCAGTCACAATTTGAGGTTGTCGAAAAGAAGGATTATTCTGAAATTGTGTAAAGGGCACTTCATGGTTCACGCAACAAAAATGTGGCACTCTGTAACTATGTAAAAATTCTGTCATAGTATCAGCTATGGAATTCTTGACCTGATGTTCAATAAATATGTCATCTACAACTAATGTAATATTTGATGTAATATGATTGGAAGATTTGGAGAAAATCAAACATGTTTTTGTAGGGATTCAACTTCCCCTTTACAAACAGGAAACAACTCGGGTATAAAAGCAACAGGTTCAACCGGTTCACAACAGAATTTACTATTTCTTTGAGGTACTTTTGAACTTACTTGCTAACACCAGCCAACAACAATGTCTTCAACTAAAGGTAGGCCCCATGGACATCATGGACACCATGGGCATCATGGACACCATGATCAGAAATGCCAGGACCGTAAGTAGTATTTTATGCTTATATAATCTTTCAAATATTGGGAAAACTGACTGGCCTTACCCTGTTTTGGTGTCTACAACACTGTTGTGTTAATGTAAATGCAGTCCCATGTCACCAATATAAAAGAATTATGGAATTATTTATAACGTCCTTATTTTTCTTTTTCAGCATGCAAACCAGTGCAGCAATGTCAGGACCAAACACCAAAGTGCCCCATGCCTGGTGAGTCAGTAAACATCAAAAATCATTTAAAAAATTAAATTTTTATGTACTCAGCTGGAATAAATTGCCATTATGTTATTTTGTGAAAATAATTATCTAGAACACATTAGTGGTAAATCATTTTCACTGCAATTAGGGCAACATTTAATTATGTGGGCAGCCACTGCTTACTAATTGTATAGTATTACTAAAGGCGTAACATTTTTAGATTTGGATAGAGTGGTGAGGGCATAAAAACGTTGTCAGGATTTTATTACAGTCTGTGTCTGCAATTTTAAAGAGAATCACTCTCTATAATTATCCTGATCACCATTGTCCCTGGGATTAAAAGTGAGGGTAGATCCAAATTTTTGAATTGCCTTCAAGACAGGAAGAGAGGGGAAATCTTTCAATAGGGACACTTGTTCCCATGCCATCTGTCTAGAAGTGGATTCCCTTCACAATGGAAAGATATTTTTTCACCTACTGTTGAGTATACAGGAAAGGAAGTAAACCTTCCTAAAAAGATTATGATGGAAAAAAAGGCATTACAATTTTGATCTTAGTATCTGGAGAGTCACAGGTCTATACAAGTATATAATGCAAGAGTCCAATCATTTCTGCCTGTGCTCTAGCTCTAGTCTAGATCCATACCTCCCAACTTTCCGAGATGTAAATGAGGGACACCTATTATAAAAAATATGTAAGCATAGGACACACCCCCTGCCATGTCGCCCTTAAAGGAGAATTGTACAAAAAATGATAAATTAAACCTACAAGTGTTTTTTACTATTCCTTTATATTGGCTTTAGGAATTTACAATTGCAGCAATTTAGAAATTGGATGAAAGGTTTTGCACTGGGAAACACTTTTTGATAGATAGGTAATCCATTTTATATACAACTCTATAGATCAGGCCAAAATGAGGAGGAAAGAGGGACAGAGGGACTTTTCCGAATGAGGGACAGTCCCTTGACATCAGGGACAGTTGGGCGCTATGTAGATCAGTGGCTAACTAGGTAAAAAATCCAGGATTGGCATGGCTACTCCGGGTCATAATGCACCTTTTTAAAACATGTCAGCAGTGGCAGCTGTCAATGTCTAGCCTTTTGGACTAACTTTAATATTAAAGTGTACATACATTCAAAACTAACTTTTTAGTTTTGGATGGACCACAATAGATGGAAGGATCAGCTGGGTTTGTTATTTTCTTTAAGATACTGTAACAAGGTGCCACAGCAGAATCTCCAGCATTGCCTCTCAACTCTGACAACTGTAAAGCAAAAAAGGGTGTCACACTTTTTTTGTACATTTTCCATGATGTAAAATATTTTAAATATAATCCAGCTACAAGAATGTGATCATCAGGTAATGGGTCCAGTGATGGGGTATAGTTGGGGGAGATATGGAAGTGCCCGAGAGTAATGAGGTATAAGTTACTTAACCTAAAAGAAACAAAAGTGTGGCGCTATATATCACATCCCCAGCCGTGTGTATTACAATAAAGACATATAAAAATGGTGAATACTACCAAAAAATGTATGACCATAAAATGGATAGTGTCAAATAATTAATCAGTGTTGATCACATATAAAGTAAATACACAATAATACTTAATCATCAGATGTGCCAGTGATTAGTAGAAACCGTGCTGGTTCCATGAGCCGGACACCAAACATAAAAAACATGAAACTTTAAAAGTCCATAAAAAATGTGTATAAAAATAGTGAAGAAAACATCAACAGAGTTCAAAGGGGGTGATGCATGGCCAGATGGTATTCACAGAATTTTAGTCGCACCAAATCTGGCAATTGGGCAGAAGGGAGACCACAAGTGTGCATAGATTGTACATCAGTGCCGGGGCCAACACCAGGAGTAGAGGAGGCTTACCGGAAAAAATTGACCTGAAATGGCGTACGCCAGACAAGTCAAAAAAGCATAATAACCACTGGTTCTGGGAAATGCGTCTTGTCAGATGTCATCAACAGATGGTGGAAAGAAAAGGGGGGGGGTCCGCACGGCTTCCTCTCCCATAGGTAATCCAGCATAAGCCAAACGTGTAGTTTCATATGCCATGCAAGGAGCAAACAAAACTCACATAGCGTAATAACGTTTTAAAACACTAGTTTATTAAAATAATAAAAAACAGACTCACATTTTGAAAGAACGAAACAGAGCTCAAATATCAAATAGCTGCGATCGTGAGGGGTCCAAGTTTTTTGACTTGTCTGGCGTACACCATTTCAGGTCAATTTTTTTCGGTAAGCCTCCTCTACTCCTGGTGTTGGCCCCGGCACTGAGGTGCGACTAAAATTCTGTGAATACCATCTGGCCATGCATCACCCCCTTTGAACTCTGTTGATGTTTTCTTCACTATTTTTCTACACATTTTTTATGGACTTTTAAAGTTTCATGTTTTTTATGTTTGGTGTCTGGCTCATGGAACCAGCACGGGTTTCTACTAATCACTGGCACATCTGATGATTAAGTATTATTGTGTATTTACTTTATATGTGATCAACACTGATTAATTATTTTACACTATCCATTTTATGGTCATACATTTTTTGGTAGTATTCACCATTTTTACATGTCTTTATTGTAATACACACGGCTGTGGATGTGATATATAGCGCCACACTTTTGTTTCTTTTGTTTTTTTTTTCTGGCTTGAGTCTATAGGTGTGTTGGCTGCTTTTCACTTTTTTTCTAAACGTAGCGCTGTACTTAATTTTTATTTTTGCTTTCTATAAGTTACTTAACCTGTAAGCTAAAAACATTTTATTTTCTAGTTTTGCTAGCTTTGGACAGAGTGGAAAAGGATCAGAATTCTTCTCAGGTTTCATTGCTATTCCGGGGTCCATTAGTTAATTGCCCTCACTTCCTGTCCTACTGAAAGTGTTTTAACTTTTATCCAGACAGGAAGTGAGGAAAAATCTGCAACAGGGACACAGTCAGAAAAAATCCTCTTCCCTTCTTTCTAAAAATGTTACTTTAACATGTTTAGGTACAGTATATTATGTAAGAATACGTTTTAATCAATCACCACCAGAGATCAAAGATATAGAAACATTTGCTACCAGACACTTTTCTCAAATTCAGCTTTTGCTTTTTCTCTTTGAATTGTTCTTTAACATTTTTTATATAGTATTATTAACAGTAGTGATCTAAGGGCATATGCCCCGTACACACGGTCGGATTTTCCGATGGAAAATGTCCGATCGGAGCGTGTTGTCGGAAATTCCGACCATGTGTGGGCTCCAACGGACATTTTCCATCGGATTTTCCGACACACAAAGTTGGAGAGCAGGAGATAAAATTTTCCGACAACAAAATCCGTTATCAGTAATTCCGATCGTGTGTACACAAATCCGACGGACAAAGTGCCACGCATGCTCAGAATAAATAAAGAGATGAAAGCTATTGGCCACTGCCCCGTTTATAGTCCCGACGTACATGTTTTACGTCACCGCGTTTAAAACGATCAGATTTTCCAACAACTTTGTGTGACCGTGTGTATGCAAGACAAGTTTGAGCCAACATCCGTTGGAAAAAATCCTAGGATTTTGTTGTCGGAATGTCCGAACAAAGTCCGACCGTGTGTACGGGGCATAAGACACACATGGCATCATTTATAATGTCCCTACTTTTCCTTTTCAGAATGCAAACCGGTGCAGCAATGCCCTAAGCCTGGTGAGTCAGTAAACATCAGAAATCATTTACAAATATCATTTTTATGTATTCAACTGGAATTTATTGCCATTATCCAGACAGGAAGTGAGGGAAAATCTGTATTTTTTTTATTTTTGTGTGTGTTGATGTCCCAGATTTCTCCTTGCATCCCTCTGATAAAATGTTGTCAGAAGGATAGGAAGTGAAAATAAATCCCAGAGTCCCAGATTGCAGTAAAAACCTTACAAAGGTTATTACTCTTTCTTACTCTATCTAAAACTAACACAGAATGTTTTGCCAGGACAAACACTATAAAGTGAACCTGTAAATGTGGAAATTATGGTAGCTGTCATTGCAAACTTGTTTTTAAAATGTACAGGCTCCATCTGATACTGTCTTCTCTACCTTGTGAGTCACTGACCCAGAACAAGCATGCAGCCACTCAGTTACATGGGAAAAGTCCCATCCTGCTACTGTGTAGTAAATACAGAATAAGGATGACAGCCCTGGAGCTCGTACCTATAAAAACAAGTCAGCAATGGCTTCCCCTATATTTCTATTATTACTCAATTCAATCATGCAGAATGAGTTTAAAGACGTTCTTGTTACTAGTTACCCATGTTAAATGCAGCTTATGTAATTTCATTATTAAACATACTCTGTCCATGCTTGCAGTGCAGGCACAGCCCTACTGCAAAAGCCATTTTGCTTCTGTGCTCACCTATGGGCATCACCTGCAATTCTGTGGGTTTATACTTCTATCTTTACTTGGCCCACCTCCCAGCCTGCTTCCCTATATAACACATGCTCAATGCATTAGCAACTTCCCAGTTTTTTGAGCTCCTGTTTGCCTACTATTACGTGTATTCAGTGTCTGACTTCCCATGCCCGGGGTATGGACTTCAGCTTGTTCCCTGGATTTCCTTCTGTTTCCTTTCGTTGTACTCTGCTTACGGTAGTGGACTTCACATCTCAGCTGGGTGTACCAGAGGGCCGCGACCTGGTTCCACCTTGCTGCAAGTCCATCCCCACCATCAGGAGCCTTAGTGAAGAAGCAGGCTGGGGTTTAGACTCCTCACCCTGGGAAAACCTAGTTGGCATTCTACAAGGGCTCACTACCACAGAAACCTGACAAATCTCTTTAGTTGCCTGGAACTGGGCTTTAGAATTATAGGGCCATTTACTCCAAATTGTATACAGCTGTTTCAGCCTTGTTGGCCATCACCAGTTCAATGTATGGAAATCATAGCCTCTGTTATTCAGGGCTTTGGGATCAAGGAGACAGTATAACTATACTGGTTATGGTGAAAGGTTAACAATTGTATTGGAGTATATTTAGGGATGCCATACTAATTCATAATGTACAGGCTGACATGGTTCTAAGAAAAAAACAGGCAAAATTTAGCACCTATATAATTATTATATGTAAGACAACAAGAGTGATTAGTGTGAATACCAGGTTTCTCTCTTAAGTCACAATGTGGGGAATTGTATATATTTTATGTGGTCAGTTAAGAAAACAAATGAATAACACGTATTCATAATATATTTTTTTGTTTGCACAGATCCTTGCCTCCCCTGCCCTCCTGAGCCATGCCAGACCCAACAACAAGGATGTAAAAAATAAAATCTACATGAAAGACTCAAATGAAGCAATACCAAGCACACGAGTGATTACAAATTTTATGTTGTCTGTGTCTTGATGTTCTGTGTAAGTCTGCATATTCAATAAACTTGGCAAAAACATTAAAAAAAAAAAGCTTTTGGAAATTACTTCCTAACCTTGACAATGTTACCCTGTACTAAGATGGTGGATGTACGATACTGGTATTGAGGTCTGAAATGGTAATGTGGCAATTCTAAAATGTGATGGAAAGAATACACAGATCTATGTAAAGTTTGGGATGCTTAGATTTAGATATTTACTCCAAAAGTCTTCTGAATAAAAAAAGGCACCAGTTTCTTATTGTTTTTCCCGGGGCCACCATTATAATTAATGGGGCCCTATATAGCCAGGCTAGTTTCTCCCCATGCACCACACACTGCCCCACTATCCTGCATCCCCCACTACTCTCTCTGTACACCTCTGACACCACTACACCCCACATTCTGCAACCCCTGCATCCCTCAGCACCTGACATTCTGCAAACACTACATCCCCCACTACCCTGCATTCTGCACCCTCTGCATCCTCCAATATCCCAAATTTGCACCCACCACTACCTCGCTGCACCACCTGCATCCCTCACTATTTGCTCTTTACCCTCATCAAACCTCAATCCTTACCCCCCTGCACCCCACTACCTCACACTCTGTACTCCTGCATCCCCCATTATCCCACAGTCTGTAACCCTTGCAACCCCCATTACCTTTATTCTATATTCCCCACCAATCTTCATTTTGCACCCCCATTACACCTCACTCTGCACCCCCCATCATCCCCTTGACACATAGTGCCCTCTGCTCATGGGCACAGTTTACAGCTAGAAACTTCCTGCACTGAAAGCTTCACATGGACATGCCCCACTGCCTAATGTAAGGGATTCTGCGAGTTGTAGTCTAAGTGGGATGTGGAGTAGGGAGAGGGGGACCAGAGGATGGGAAGATAATAAGACTGCAGGCCCCATCAGTTCAGCAGGGGGCTTGGTATGGGGTTGCTGCCTATGACCCTTTATCAGCAGCCCAGGCTGTTCCCAAAATTCATTACCATGCACGCACATAAGGAGTTGCAGCTGCCTTTTATAACCAGTTTAGTTCTACTACCCTTAAATATACAGTAGTACCTTGGATTACGAGCATAATCCGTTCCAGAAGAATGCTTGTAAATCAAAGCACTCATATATCAAAGCGAGTTTCCCCATAGGAATCAATGGAAACTCAGATAATTTGTTCCAATGTCACTGCTAGTGTATGCAGTACTGCATGTGGCCAGAGGTGGGGGGAGCACCGGAGACACTCGGAAACACTCAGAGACACTTAGAGACACTCGCAGACACTTGCAGACCCTTGGAGACTGACAGAAACCATGAATTAGACTGAGACACAAGTGTAGTTAAATCTCACTTGTTTAATAATAATAAAAAAAGGTAAACAGAGTAAACTTAGTCAAAACATAGCCAGAGTACAGGAACCGGCACGGATAGTCAGACAAGCCAAAACGTCAGTGAGCCATAGATGAGCGTAGTAGAACAGCAAGTAGGATCTGGAACCAGACGGAATGTCAGTCAAGCAAGTCTTTAACAGGAACACAGGAGAGCGTCTCTAGAGATGTGACCAAGGCGAAGGCAGAGATCATTTGGGCTGGACGGCTCAAGTAGGCAGGACTGACGAGCAGGAAATCATCAACAGGTGAGTCACTGTGGAGAGATAGGAGCTGGCAATTAGCCGAAAGCTGAGTGGCCAGCTTTGAGAAGGAAGGGCTGAGCCCAGCCCTGACAGTACCCCCTCCTCAATGACCCCTCCCCCTCAGAGGACCACTAGGCTTGAGGGGAAAATGTCTATGGAAATCACAGAGGAAGAAATGGGCATGTACGTCCGAGGATAAGACGCAAGAGCGTTCCTCTGGACTGTACCCTTTCCAATGCACCAGGTACTGTATGTGCCCACGGAACCTATGGGAGTCAACAATGGACTGTACTTCATACTCCTCATGGTTCTCAACCTGTACAAGATAAGGACGAGGCACCGAGGTGGTAAAGCGGTTGCAGACCAAAGGTTTTATTAAGGAGACATGAAATACATTTGAGATACGAATATTAGAAGGAAGGTCTAATGCGTAAGCCACTGGGTTAATCCTGCAAAGAATACAGAAAGGCCCAATAAACCAAGGTGCGAACTTCAGAGAGGGAACACGAAGTCGGAGGTTGCGAGATGATAGCCAGACCCTGTCCCCAACCTAGTAGGAAGGTGCAGGCAGGCATCTGTGGTCAGCATGGCGTCTGTACCTATCATTAGCCATTAGCATTTCGCAAAGCCTCCTGGACTTGTGCCCAAGTGGAATAAAGACCACAGAGATGCTCCTCTAATGCAGGAATATTCTGTGGAACAAATGAGTCAGGCAACATGGAAGGTTGGAAACCATAGTTCGCCTTAAACGGGGACAATCGGGAAGCAGAATTCAAGGCACTATTGTGAGCAAACTCCACCCATGGTAAGAGGTCTGACCAGTTGTTATGATGGTCAGAAATACAGCAACGTAGGAATTGCTCCAAGGACTGACTGGCTCGTTCTGCGGCCCCATTAGACTGCAGTTGATACGCAGAGGAGAAAGCAAGCTGAATTCCCAACTGTGCAAAAAAGGCTCATCAGAACCGGGACACAAACCTGGTAGGAAGGCGCAGGCAGGTGTCTGCGGTCAGCATTGAGTCTGTACCTATCTTTAGCATGACGCAAAGCCTCCTGGACTTGTGCCCAAGAGGAATGAAGACCACGGAGATACTCCTCTAATGCAGAAATACTCTGCGGAAAAAATGAGTCAGGCAACATGTTAGGTTGATAACCATAGTTAGCCATAAACGGGGACAATCGGGAAGCAGAATTCAAGGCACTATTGTAAGCAAACTCCGCCCACAGTAAGAGAACTGACCAGTTGTTATGATGGTCAGAAATATAGCAATGTAGGAATTGCTGATTGGCTCATAGGACTGATTGGCTCGTTCTGCGGCCCCATTAGACTGCGGGTGGTACGCAGAGGAGAAGGAAATCTGAATTCCCAACTGTGCACAAAAGGCTTGCCAAAACCGGGACAAAAACTGACTACCCCTGTCCGAGACAATCACCTTGGGTAGCCCATGTAAGCGAAAGATCTCCAGAGCAAAAATGGAAGCCAGTTCCTTAGAAGTGGGCAACTTCTTAAGTGGAATACAATCAGATATTTTTGAGAACCGGTCAACCACCATAAGGATAACTGTGTTGCCCTGGGAGTTGGGTAACTTCACAATGAAATCCATAGACAGGTGGGTCCAGGGCCTTTCTCCATTGGGTATGGGTTGTAGGAGGCCCACTGGAAGGTGTCGTGGAGTCTTACTCTGAGCACACACGGAACAGGCAGCTATGAAGGCAGTTACATCAGCACTTAGACTAGGCCACCAGAATTGTTGGGAAATGGCCCAAAAGAGTTGATTCTTCTTAGGGTGGCCAGCTGCCTTGGGAGAATGGTAAGTCTGGAGCACGGCAGTACGGAGACTCTCTGGGACAAAGCAGCGGTCACAAGGTTTCTCAGTAGGAGCATGAACCTGAGCAGCAAGAATTTTGTAACTCAAAGGAGAAGTGAGACTGGTGCAAACTGTAACCAGAATACGATCAGGAGAAATCACGGGAACCGGAACAGACTCCATGTTGGAAGTGGAGGAAAATTGTTGTGACAAAGCGTCAGCCCTTACATTCTTAGTACCGGGTAAGAATGAGACAATGTAATTGAAACTAGACAAGAAAAGAGCCCATTGCGTCCTTCTGGGAGAGAGGCATTTAGCCTCAGACAAGAATGTGAGATTCTTATGGTCAGTAACGACGAGAACCAGCACAGTGGTACCTTCGAGGAGATGTCTCCATTCTTTCAGGGCTAAAATGATCGCCAACAGCTCTCTGTCACCAATCTCGTAATTCCACTCCGCAGGTGACAATTTCTTGGAAAAGTAGCCACAAGGATGCATAGCGCTCTCAGAGGTAGGACATTGAGATAGATGGGCGCCAATTCCAGTCTCCGAAGCATCAACTTCAAGGATAAAGGGTAACGGAGGATTAGGATGTGCCAACACAGGAGCAGAAACAAAGGCAGCCTTAAGATTCTCAAAGGCCTTAATGGACTCCGGAGACCAATACTGTGGGTTACCGTCCTTTCTGGTCATATCAGTCAGGGGCTTGACCAGAGACGAGAAGTTACGAATAAACTTCCGATAATAGTTGACAAAACCAAGAAAATGCTACCGAGGATGTAAATGGGTCAGGCCACTGTGGGACTGCTGAAAGTTTCTCTGGGTCCATCGAAAAACCAGCAGTGGAAATGACATAACCCAGGAATTTAACCTGTTCACCATGGAATTCGCACTTCTCCAATTTACAATAGAGATTGTTCTCTCTTAGTTGGTCTGCTGCTGCTTTGCTGCTTCAGGACCTGGACAACTTGCCATAACTGATGGAATCATAAATTCTGCGCTCTACCAGAAAATCCTGAAGGAGAATGTCTGGCCATCAGTTTTTGACCTCAAGCTCAAGCGCACTTGGGTTATGCAGCAGGACAATGATCCAAAACACACCAGCAAGTCCAAGTTTCTATAGCACACGACAGACATCTGTGGTGATGGCTCTCCAGGGACTTGGAAAATATGAGGATATCGTCGAGATAAACCACCACACATAACTTCAACAAATTTCAGAGGACATTGTTATTAAATTCCTGGAAAACTGCCGGGGCATTACAAAGGCCAAAAAGCATTACGAGGTACTCATAATGGCCTGTTCTGGTTTTAAACGCAGTTTTCCACTCATCGCCCTCCTTAATCCTCACAAGATTGTATGTCTCTCTCAAATCAAGCTTTGTGAAAACTATTGCTCCCTTGAGGCAGTCAAATAACTCCGTAATCAACGTAATCGGATAGGCATTCTTAATTGTGAAACGACTGAGACCCCTATAATCAATACAAGGTTTCAGTTCACCACTTTTCTTCACAAAGAAGAAACCGGCCCAAGCAGGAGACAAGGATTTGCAGATGAAACCTCGAGAAAGTGTGTCTGCAACATACTCCTCCATGGCCTTATCCTCCAAGGCCGACAAAAGGTAAACCTGGCCACGAGGGGGTATGGCACCAGGCTGAAGGTCAATTGCGCAATTATACGACTGGTGTAGAGGCAAACTACCAGCTTGACCTTTGTGAAAGACATTGCTAAAATCGCGGTACTCCTCCGGCAGGGAGGAGAGAGAAGAAGTGCACAGGACCTAGGCTACCTTCTGGAAGCATGTCTTACTGCATTGTGGTGACCAGGAGAGAACCTCAGTACAGAGCCAATCAAAAGAGGGGTTGTGCCTCTGTAACCAAGGATAAACAATAACCAGTGTAAACTTAGGTGAGGAAATAACTTGGAATTGGATTATCTCATGGTGAAGAGCCCCTACGGCCATGGACAACGGAACAGTCTCATGAGTCTCATGGGCAGGCTGTAGAGATCTCCCATCAAGAGCCTCAATGGCAAGTGGAGTGTCACACAGCTGCAGTGGAATTGAGTGCTGCAATACAAAGGCAGTATCAATGAACAGGCCTGCAGCCCCAGAGTCAATTAGAGCCTGTATCTCGACGGACGACTCAGCCCAAGAAAGGGTAACCAAAACCAGGGGCTTATCCTTCTGGATCCTTCTGGATAACTGGCGATGAAACAATGCCACCTAAGGTCTGTCCATGACAGGACTTCAAGGTTCGGGCGTTCCCTGGACAGGTTGGGACAAGACTTCAAAAAGTGACCTGCCTGGCCACAATAAAGGCACAATCTTTCCCTCCTCCTAAGGGTTCTCTCATCCGCAGAGAGGCGCGTAAAGCCCAAGTGTATGGGTGCATCTTCACTGACCGACTCGGTACCAGGAGGCATGGGAGGTGAAGGAGAGGCAAGGGTGGGACTGCAAAGCTTGGAGACAAATATACAGGAGGCTTCCGCAAGCGCCCCTTAAAAGAGAGTCTTTCTCTGGAGAGTGTCTGGAGTCAATGAGGATGGCAAACGTGATCAACTTCTCCAGCTCAGTGGGCATATCTCAGGCTGACCATTCGAGAGGCCATGAGAAAAAGCAACCATGAGGGCCTCATTGTTCCAAGCAGCCCATTCCTGGTGTACTGTTTCTAATCTACTTCAGGCAGGCAGGTGATTCAGTTAGCTGCAGTGTATTTAATTTATATATATATATATATATATATATATATATATATATATATATATATATACACTGTCAGACTGGTATATATATATATATATATATATCCACTGTATGCAGTTTAGCTAGATCTCACTGCAGACCGTTCCTGGTGTACTGCTTCTAATATACTTCAGGCAGGCAGTTGATTCAGTTAGCTGCAGTGTATTAAGTGTGTGTATATATATATATATATATATATATACATCCCGGCTTTGTATATATTATATATATATAAATATATATATATATATATATATATATATATATATATATATATGCATGGGGTGAGATGCACTAGACTATCCAATTGTGCCAGCAATCTGGTCCCTCCCACGGACCAATATGTAGAAACGAAAAGCAGGGATTGCTGCACAAATAATTTATTTCCATAATAAATGACATAGGTATCAAAGACATCGGACAAACACCAGATGCAGCTGGCCAGCCAACTGCATCTGGTGTATGTCCAATGTCTTTGATACTTATGTTATTTATTGCGGAAATAAATTATTTGTGCAGCAATCCCTGCTTTTCGTTTATATATATATATATATATATATATAAATATATATATACACACTGTATCCTGTGTGTCATCATGGTTATGCAGATAATGTGTGTCTGTCAGCTCACCTTTCCTTCTGTGTTCACTTTTAGAGGCCAGCCACCCTCACCTGACTGTTTTTATAATCTTCCCTCAGTATAGCTCCATCCCGGTCTCTAATTAGGAACACTATATTAACCTGGGCATTGCAAGCCAACCTTGCTGATCAACCATTGCGTATTCATTGTGTGTTTGGCTTCCTGTTTCCTGCTTGCCGTGTGCTCTGTGTTTGTCTTTGTTACCGACCTTGGCGTTTTCTCGATTATTCCTGTCTCGTCGTGACCCTGACCTTTTGGTGCATGCAAACAAAGCCTGGGGAATGCCCAGGAAAAAACCAAAGCCTACTTACCACCAACTCGCAGACAACCAAATTGACCTGTCTAACAGTACGCGTTAAAAACAGGGGTTTAGTCCGCACGCATTTGCAAATGCATGCGTAAGCCACAGAGCCTCGTCACGGCACCCTGATATCTGTGGTCCTAACACTAAAATATGAGCCTCCCCACAGTGGAGGCACATGCATTCTGATGGATAAATGCTGGCAGGTGGACTGAAGGGCAGCCCATCCCTTCTTAAAGGTACAGAAGCACACCAGACACCCAGCAAATAGCACCATGCCTGCAAAGGTGCTGGTGCGTTTCTGGACCAATAAACACACCAAGGTGATCTCAAAAAACTTGCCAACGCCTTCATTTATAGCTGGCTATCGCAGTAAGCGGCTTTGGAGGGCTACAAACAGATGCAAACAAAGCCTGGGGAATGCCCAGGAAAAAAACAAAACCTACTTACCACCAACTCGCAGACAACCAAATTTGGTGCATCCCTGACTATCCCTGCTTGCCTGTGACCCTGAACCTTTGGCGTGTACTGTGTTGTTCCTGTCTGCTAGTCACCCTGACCTCTGCCTTATACCTTTACTAACCTTGTTGTTCTAGCTTGCTGCTTCCTTCTCCTGTAGTCTACCGTGAGCGTGAGCTGTGAGACCCTAGGGGCCGCGACCTGGAGCCAGACTGCAGCACAGTCCATACACTTTCAGGCAGGCAGGCCAGGCAGGTTATTCATTGATCTGCAGTGCATAAAATATATATATACTGTCTCCTACATATATATCTACTGCATTCTAGTCTACCCAAGCCTATATCTGACTGCAGGCCATTGATGGTGTACATTTATAAATACACTTTCAGGCAGGCAGGCAAGTGATTCAGTGATCTGCAGTGCATTATATATATATATACAGTCTCCAACATATATTTATCCACAGCATTCCAGTCTAGTCAAGCCTATATCTGACTGCAGGCCATTGCTGGTGTACATTTTCAAATACACTTTCAGGCAGGCAGGCAGGCAAGTGATTCGGTGATCTGCAGTGCATTAAATATATATATACAGTCTCCAACATATATATATCCACTGCATTCCATTCTAGCAAAGCCTGAATCTGACTGCAGGCATTGCTGGTGTACGTTTTCAAATACACTTTCAGGCAGGCAGGCAAGTGATTCAGTGATCTGCAGTGCATTAAATATATATACAGTCTCCACTCTCCAACATATATATATATATATATATATCCACTGCATTCCAGTCTAGCCAAGCCTATATCTGACTGCAGGCCATTGCTGGTGTACATTTTCAAATACACTTTCAGGCAGGCAGGCAAGTGATTCAGTGATCTGAAGTGCATTAAATATATATACAGTCTCCAACATATATATATACCCACTGCATTCCAGTCTAGCCAAGCCTATACCTGACTATAGGCCATTCCTGGTGTACGTATTCAAAGACACTTTCAGGCAGGCAGGCCAGACGGGTGATTCAGTGATCTGCAGCACATAAAGATATATACAGTCTCCTACATATATATCCACTGCATTCTAGTCTAGCCAAGCCTATACCTGACTACAGGCCATTCCTGGTGTACATTTTTAACGATACTTTCAGGCAGGCAGGCGATAGATTGATCTGCAGTGCATAAAGATATATATACAGTCTCCTACATATATATCCACTGCATTCTAGTCTAGCCAAGCTTATACCTGACTGCAGGCCATTCCTGGTGTAATTTTTCTAGTAAATTTCAGGCGGTGTGTTGCTAATCCAATTTTACAGCATGTCTGGAAAGCCACCAAGGAAAGGCAGACGCTCACAGGCCACTAAAAGAGGGCAAGCAGACTCTGTGTCTACAGCTAACAGTGCTGGTCGTGGACACAGTGCATCCTCAGCACATGGCCGTGGGGCACGCTTGTCCTTTTTTTTGACAGCTGGCGGTGTTGAGCCACAACATGCAGAAGAGTTGGTAGAGTGGATGACAAAGCCGTCCTCATCCTCCTCATCCTCTGTCACCCAGGCTAAGACAAGTTTGGTTGCCAATGCAGCTGCCAAAGCGGCCTATTCCATCGGCTCAGTGGCATCAGTCACTCCTTCCCTAGCTCCACCATCATGTCCTGAGGAGTCCCCCGAACTGTTCGACCACAGTGTCGGGTACATGCTGCAGGAGGATGCGCAGCATTTTGAAGGCTCTGATAATGGTACCCAGGTGGAGGGTGAAGGCAGTAATGTGAGCCCAGAATGAGGTGGTGCCCAAGAAGAACAAGAAACTGTCAATCATGTTCGCCCAGCTGCAGCATACTGCCAGGTTTGCTCCAGTGGTGAGGAGGGAGGGGATGATGAGGTCACTGACTCTACGTGGGTGCCTGATAGAAGAGGGGATGAGGAGGAGGCACATCTCCAACAAGGCAGGATGCCCGCCAGGGGCCAGCTTAAGGACAACCAACTGACTGCATCACACCGCATGTGCAGGGCTCATGCGTTTTTTCAAAAGTTCTTTGGTGTGGGCTTTTTTTGAGACGTGCAGCAGATCGCACCATTCCTGTTTGCAACATATGTCTGAAGCGTATCAAGTGTGGCCAAAACAGCAGCTGCTTTGGCACCACATGCTTGACCAGACATATGTCGAGCTCCCATGCAGTCCGTTGGCAACAGTACTTAAAAGACCCACACCAAAGAATAGGGCGGACCTCTCCTTGCTCCTCATCAGCTGGGATCTCAAACCCCACTATACCTTCAGTCCTCTCGGAGACCTGCATTGAGAGGAATGAAAGTGTAGAATTAGGTGTCTCAAGCACTTGCGGGCAATCTGCTAGCGGTACACCTAAATCTGATTGTAGCTGGCAAATTTACCTACACCAGTTGCTAAACCGTCAAAAGAAATTTGTTCCCAGTCATCCACATGCTTAGCGGCTGAATGCTAGTTTGGCTAAATTGCTAGCACTTCAACTGCTGCCTTTTCAGTTGGTAGATTCTGCCCCCTTCCGTGAGTTTGTGGAATGTGCGGTTCCTCAGTGGCAGGTACCCAAACGCCACTTTTTCTCATAGAAGGCGATTCCGGCTCTCTACCGGCATGTGGAAGGCAATGTCCATGCCTCGCTGGACAGGGCGGTCAGCGGTAAGGTGCATATTACCGCTGACTCGTGGTCCAACAGGCATTGACAGGGACATTACCTTTCTTTCACGGCGCACTGGGTAACCCTGCTGGCAGCTGGGAAGGATGCAGGACAGGGTGCAGTAATGTTGGAGCTTGTTCCACCACCACGCCTTCAAAATGCTGGTAGCAGTGATTCTGCCACACCTCTCTCCTCCCCCCTCCTCTTCTTCTTCTTCCTGTATGGGCTCTTCCTGTGCAGATTTGTCCTCGGAACCAGCGGTGCTCCATAGGCGTTCTAGGGGCTACGCAAGCACTCAGGCAAAAAGATGCCATGCGGTGCTTGAGTTGGTCTGCTTAGGGGACAGGAGCCACACTGGGACAGAGATTCTGGCAGCTCTGCAGGGGCAGGTTCAGAGGTGGTTGACGCCACGCCTGCTTCAGCCAGGAATGGTGGTTTGTGACAATCGCACCAACCTCCTCTCCGACAGGGACACTTGACCCATGTTCCCTGTTTGGCTCATGTCCTTACTTTGGTGGTGCAGCGGTTCTTGTTCAGGTACTCAGGCTTACAGGATCTCCTGAGGCAGGCCAGAAAAGTCTGTGGGCATTTCCGCCGGTCATATAACTTCAGAGCTCGGCTGGCTGCCCAAGAACCGCCTCATCTGTGACATGCCCACCAGGTGGAACTCAAAGTTGGCAATGCTGCAGCGGCTGCACACGCAGCAGAGGGGCATCAATGAGTACCTGTGCAAGTATGGCACCAGGACAGGGTCAGGGGAGCTTGGCTTTTTTCGTCACGCCAGTGGCTAATGATCAAGGATGCATGCACTGTCCTGTCACCATTTGAGGAGGCCACGAGGATGGTGAGCAATGACAGTGCATGCATCAGTGATACTGTCCCTCTTGTCTTCCTGTTGGAGCACACCCTGCATGGAATAATGGACAGGGCACTTGAGGCAGAACAGAGGGAGAAAGAGGAGGACTTCTTTACCTCTCAAGGCTCCCTTTATCCAGACAGTATTCCTGCAGGCCCACCTATCACACAGGAAGAGGAGGAGGATTGTGTCAGCATGAAGGTTTTGCTGAGGCTTCGGTCAGTCACAGAAGGAGTGGTGGAGAAGGTGGCCGTCTGACCGATGCAGACAATTTTTTAGTCCGCAGCCCCAAGGTCTTAACGGTTCCAGCAACCATCACCAGCATCTGATTTACATGGTGCAGGAATACCTTGGAGCAAGATCAGACTTGGAGACCTTTCCAGCCGAAAATCCACTGGGTTACTGGGTCTTGAGGATGGATCACTGGCCAGAGCTTGCACAGTATGCAACTGACCTACTGGCCTGTCCTGCATCCAGCATTCTATCTGAATGCACATTCAGTGCTGCTGGAGGCTTTGTAAGTGATCACAGACTTGGTTGAACGGCTCACCTTCATAAAAATGAATCAGTCTTGGATCAGCAGCTACCAAGCACCTGATGCTGATGTAACCGATTAATTTTTTTTATGAATGTGAGATCACTTGAAGACTGCCTATGCTGATGCTGAGTGACTATCCTGTTATGCTGAGTGACTATCCTATTCCTCCTCAATGTTCATGTTGATAGCTTCTCAGAGCATTTTTGGTTCTGGGCACCACCACCAGTTCCTAAAGCCCAATTTTTCTGCCCCTTTATAACAGGGGCGTGTAATTACAATTTTTGCTGTAATATTTTGCAGCAGGGCTCGTTCCTGTGCTCAACTAGAGTAACTGTGAAGGGTTGCAGTGTTGTGGCACCATCACCAGTGCCTAAGGCCAATTTTTTCTGCCCCTGTTTAGCAGGGGCATGTAATTACAATTTTTGCTGTAATATTTTGCAGCAGGGCTCATTCCTGCACTCAACTAGAGTATCTGTGAGGGGTTTCAGTGTTGTGGCACCAGCACCAGTGCCTAAGGCTCAATTTTCTGCCCCTGTTTAACAGGGATGCATAATTACAATTTTTGCTGTAATATTTTTCAGCAGGGCATTTTTCTGCGCTCAACTAGAGTATCTGTGAGGGGTTAAAGTGTTGTGGCACCAGCACCAGTGCCTAAGGCCCAATTTTTCTGCCCCTGTTTAACAGGGGCGTGTAATTACAATTTTTGATCTAATATTTCACAGCAGGGCCCGTTCCTGCGCCCACCATGAGTAACTGTGAGGGCGTACAGTGTTCTGGTACCACCAACACCTAAGGCCCAAATTTCTGCAGAGTATATAGGGCAGGCCGTATAGTATATACAGGCGGTCCCCTACTTTCAAACATCCGACTTACAAACGACTCCTACTTACAAACGGAGGTAGACAACAGGAAGTGAGAGGAAATCTACCCCTAGGTAGGGAAATTCTCTCCTGTAAGAGTTAATATAGGAAAAAGGTGTCTCCACTAATGCTTTATTATCACCAACTCTTGTTTCCCTACAAACCCCAAATTTTAAAAATACAATTGTCATTGGGACAGAAATGAGGTGAAATCTTCTGAACAGGAGCACAGACAGCAAAACAAATGTTACAGGGGGTGATGATAACCCTATGTTATCCAAAAAGCTTAAAAATAGATTTTTTTGTCTGGAGCTACACTTAAAAAATGTACCTGTTCCAAATTACAAACAGATTCAACTTAAGAACAAACCTACAGTCCCTGTCTTGTTTGGACCGCCTGTATACTGCTGTTCAGAGTATTTAGGGCCTGGGAGCCCCATGCCTTTTCTTTTTTTAATTTGGGTTTCCCCCTAATACCCATACAAGACCCAAAGGACCTGGTAATGGGTTGGGGGGTCATCCATGCCGTTTTTCTCAATAATTTTCATCCATATTGCCGGGACCCGACATTACATTACAGCCGCGAGCAGTTTTAAATTACTTTTATTCCTTTAGAAATGTCATTTTGTGCAGGGACTGTTCTAAACACGGGAAACACGTGCCACTTTACAGGCATACTATAGACACCCCCAGGTATGATATTTAAAGGAATATTTCACTTTTATTTTTTCACTTTAAGCATCATTAAAATCACTGCTCCCGAAAAAACGGCCGTTTTTAAAACTTTCTTTTCCATTGATACATGTCCCATGGGGCAGAACCCGGGTCCCCAAACCCTTTTTAGGACAATAACTTGCATATTAGCCTTTAAAATTCGCACTTTTGATTTCTCACGTTCGAGTCCCATAGACTTTAACGGTATTTGAATGTTCGCGCAAACTTTTGGTCCATTTGCATGTTCTGGATGCAAACCGAACCGGGGGATGTTCGGCTCATCCCTTATTACCAACAAGTGAATTGACTGCATCTTCTGAATTCATGGCCTTTGCCTACTGACAGAAACCATGAATCAGACTGAGACAGAAGTCCAGTTAAATCTCACTTGTTTAATAATAATAAAAAAAGGTAAACAGTAAACGTAGTCAAAACATAGCCAGAGTACAGGAACCAGAAAGGATGGTCAGACAAGTCAAAACATCAGGGAGCCAGAGATGAGCGTAGTAGAACAGTAAACAGGATCTGGAGCCAGAAGGAATGTCAGCCAAGCAAGTCTTTAACAGGAACATAGGAGAGCATCTCTAGAGATGTGACCAAGGCTAGGGGAGAGATCATCTGGGCTGGAAGGCTTAAGTAGGCAGGACTGACGAGCAGGATATCATCAACAGGTGAGTCAATGTGGAGAGGTAGGAGCTGGCAGCTCAGAGAAGAAAGGGCTGAGCCTAGCCCTTACAGAGAAACTCGGGAACAAAGTGTTTCCGAGTGTCTTCGAGTGTCTCCGAGCGTCACCAGCGACCCTCGCACCTCTGGCCACATGCGGTACTGCACAGCCCAGAGGCTTGTATCCTGCTCATCTTGCGAGACAATGCTCTCAAATTGAGTCAGTTTTTAAAACAGCTCATAAACCGCATTACTCACAATCCGAGGTTTTACTGTCATTTGGAATCTGCAAGTCCAAATTTTATCGTATTTTACTGAATCAAATAACTTGAAAACCCTATTACAATTAACTGCCATGGATAAACTATTTATCTCCAGTTTGTGAGCTGTTGTAGAAGGGACTATAGATAATTATAATTGAATATGTATTCTATATTTGTTTCCTAATAAAAACATAACTGGATTAAAATGGAATTAAACTCTCCCTATCACCATTATCATATTTAATCCTTACCTTACTAGTATAAGTAAATACTAGGGCATAACATATTGATTTGTTTTAACCCTTTTTTACCAACTTTTTTTATTTGCTTCCTGGTTTCCAGGCCTAGCTCCAAATGATGTCATACATCCCAGGAGTCTTCATGAGCATTTATTTTTTCATTCATCTGGAGGAGGGGCTTTCTTAGCTAAGCACACCCTCCTGTTTGAATGCTGGAGCTACAAGGGTAGATGGATTCCAGGAAGTAAATGTTACGTGGAACATCTGCCCTTACTCAAGATGGCTGAGGCTAGAAATGCTAGAAGGGTGTTTTTCAAAATGATTTTTCAACAAAATAAAGCATGGAGATTTTAATGAATGGGTAAGTTTAGTTTGAATATTAAAAATGAATTAAATTGTGTTTTCAGTGACTACATAATGGCTACATCTCTGCATTTTTCAGGTTGTTTGCAATTAGTTTCAAAGAGGATAAAATAACATACTGTGTATATAATTAGGCACTAGAGATCTGTACAACCCCAACCTGCTACTGACGACTTTTGACATCCATTGAAACTAATAATATAAGAATACAAACTGGAAATTAGTGATCTGTACAGACTGTTCTAAATGTCTAGCTATACTGGTCTGGACACGCCTAAAAATGTACGCCAAATTCTCACAAAACCCGTATTATTGAATGCCCTTGACCTACATATAAAAACAAATGCTTCCAGTAATAAAACAGATACATTTAAAAAAAAACACCCAAAGATAGCTTTTGGAACATATTCTAGATGAATTCGTGAATTCATCTAAATTCATGAATCGCATGAATTTTAGTAAAACTGACATTTTCATACCTTGTAAATTTATCATTCTCATGGGTATTAAAACTTTTGCAAGCACAATGTCTTCATTATTGTTTAATGTAGAGTTTTAAGTATCAAGCTTAAAAACTAATTTAGATGAGGGTGTATTTGAAGTTGTGGGAATAATTTGAAAGGCTCAAATCCACTTAAGTAATTCCAATGCAGCCATAAATCATGAAAAAAATCCAGTGCTATCTGTGCTTTGTTAGGGAAATGTAACATGTTCTCTTTCATTTAAAATTCTCTTGTGAAGGGGTTCTTAACTGGGGGGTAGCGAAACTAAATGATGGGGGTATAAGACTGGATTTCTAAATAGCTAATACAAATGTTGCTAGAATACATTATTAACTACCACTTTTAGATGTATAGATGTATGAGATTCCTCCCCTGCCTCTGTGTAGTACACAGAGGCAGGGGATGTGATGTCATCTCTCCTCGGCTCGGCAGTTTCCGTTCCTGCGCCGAGGAGAGAAGACTGAAATGTGAGTGCACCAAACACACACACAAAGTAGAACATGCCAGGCACACATTACAAACCCCTTTACCTCCCGATCCCCCCCGATCACCCCCCGATCACCCCTCCCTCCCCCCTTTCACACTGACACCAAGCAATTTTTTTTTTTCTGATTACTGCATGGTGTCAGTTTGTGACAGTTACTGTGTTAGGGAAGTTAGTGTTAGCCCCCTGTAGGTCTAGGGTACCCCCCTAACCCCCCCTAATAAAGTTTTAACCCCTTGATCACCCCCTGTCGCCAAGCGATCATTTTTCTGATCACTGCATTAGTGTCACTGGTGACGCTAGTTAGGGACGTAAATATTTAGGTTCGCCGTCAGCGTTTTATAGCGACAGGGACCCCCATATACTACCTAATAAAGGTTTTAACCCCTTGATTGCCCCCTAGTTAACCCTTTCACCACTGATCACCGTATAACCGTTACGGGTGACGCTGGTTAGTTTGTTTATTTTTTATAGTGTCAGGGCACACGCCGTTTATTACCGAATAAAGGTTTAGCCCCCTGATCGCCCAGCGGTGATATGCGTCGCCCCAGGCAGCGTCAGATTAGCACCAGTACCACTAAAACCCACGCACGCAGCATACGCCTCCCTTAGTGGTATAGTATCTGAACGCATCAATATCTGATCCGATCAGATCTATACTAGCGTCCCCAGCAGTTTAGGGTTCCCAAAAACGCAGTGTTAGCAGGATCAGCCCAGATACCTGCTAGCACCTGCGTTTTGCCACTCCGCCCGGCCCAGCCCAGCCCAGCCCACCCAAGTGCAGTATCAATCGATCACTGTCACTTACAAAACACTAAACGCATAACTGCAGCATTCGCAGAGTCAGGCCTGATCCCTGCGATCGCTAACAGGTTTTTTGGTAGCATTTTGGTGAACTGGTAAGCACCAGCCCCAAGCAGCGTCAGGTTAGCGCCAGTAGCGCTAACACCCACGCACACACCGTACACCTCCCTTAGTGGTATAGTATCTGAACGGATCAATATCTGATCCGATCAGATCTATACTAGCGTCCCCAGCAGTTTAGGGTTCCCAAAAACGCAGTGTTAGCGGGATCAGCCCAGATACCTGCTAGCACCTGCGTTTTGCCCCTCCGCCCGGCCCAGCCCAGCCCACCCCAGTGCAGTAGCGATCGATCACTGTCACTTACAAAACACTAAACGCATAACTGCAGCGTTCGCAGAGTCAGGCCTGATCCCTGCGATCGCTAACAGGCTTTTTGGTAGCATTTTGGTGAACTGGTAAGCACCAGCCCCAAGCAACGTCAGGTTAGCGCCAGTACCGCTAACACCCACGCACACAGCGTACACCTCCCTTAGTGGTATAGTATCTGAACGGATCAATATCTGATCCGATCAGATCTATACTAGCGTCCCCAGCAGTTTAGGGTTCCCAAAAACGCAGTGTTAGCGGGATCAGCCCAGATACCTGCTAGCACCTGCGTTTTGCCCCTCCGCCCGGCCCAGCCCACCCAAGTGCATTATCGATCGATCACTGTCACTTACAAAACACTAAACACATAACTGCAGCGTTCGCAGAGTCAGGCCTGATCCCTGCGATCGCTAACAGTTTTTTGGTAGCGTTTTGGTGAACTGGCAAGCACCAGTGGCCTAGTACACCCTGGTCATAGTCAAACCAGCACTGCAGTAACACTTGGTGACGTGGCAAGTCCCATAAGTGCAGTTCAAGCTGGTGAGGTGGCAAGCACAAATAGTGTCCCACTGTCACCAAGAAGAAGACAAACAGGCCCGTCGTGCCCAAAGTGCCCTTCCTGCTGCATTCGCCAATCCTAATTGGGAACCCACCACTTCTGCAGCGCCCGTACTTCCCCCATTCACATCCCCAACCAAATGCAGTCGGCTGCATGAGAGGCATTTTCTTTATGTCCTCCCGAGTACCCCTACCCAACGAACCCATCCAAAAAGATGTCGTGTCTGCAGCAAGCGCGGATATAGGCGTGACACCCGCTATTATTGTCCCTCCTGTCCTGACAATCCTGGTCTGTGCATTGGTGAATGTTTTGAACGCTACCATTCACTAGTTGAGTATTAGCGTAGGGTACAGCATTGCACAGACTAGGCACACTTTCACAGGGTCTCCCAGGATGCCATCGCATTTTGAGAGACCCGAACCTGGAACTGGTTACAGTTATAAAAGTTAGTTAGAAAAAAAAAGTGTAAAAAAAAAATATATATATACAATTTTAAAAAATAGTTGTCGTTTTATTGTTCTCTCTCTCTCTATTCTCTCTCTATTGTTCTGCTCTTTTTTACTGTATTCTATTCTGCAATGTTTTATTGTTATTATGTTTTATCATGTTTGCCTTTCAGGTATGCAATTTTTTATACTTTACCGTTTACTGTGTTTTATTGTTAACCATTTTTTTGTCTTCAGGTACGCCATTCACGACTTTGAGTGGTTATACCAGAATGATGCCTGCAGGTTTAGGTATCATCTTGGTATCATTCTTTTCAGCCAGCGGTCTGCTTTCATGTAAAAGCAATCCTAGCGGCTAATTAGCCTCTAGACTGCTTTTACGAGCAGTGGGAGGGAATGACCCCCCCCCACCATCTTCCGTGTTTTTCTCTGGCTCTCCTGTCTCAACAGGGAACCTGAGAATGCAGCCGGTGATTCAGCCAGCTGACCATAGAGCTGATCAGAGACCAGAGTGACTCCAAACATCTCTATGGCCTAAGAAACCGGAAGATACAAGCATTTCATGACTTAGATTTCGCCGGATGTAAACAGCGCCATTGGGAAATTGGGAAAGCATTTTATCACACCGATCTTGGTGTGGTCAGATGCTTTGAGGGCAGAGGAGAGATCTAGGGTCTAATAGACCCCAATTTTTTCAAAAAAGAGTACCTGTCACTACCTATTGCTATCATAGGGGATATTTACATTCCCTGAGATAACAATAAAAATGATTAAAAAAAAAAAAAAAATGAAAGGAACAGTTTAAAAATAAGATAAAAAAGCAAAAAAAATAATAAAGAAAAAAAAAAAAAGCACCCCTGTGCCCCCCTGCTCTCGCGCAAAGGCGAACGCAAGCGTCGGTCTGGCGTCAAATGTAAACAGCAATTGCACCATGCATGTGAGGTGTCACCACGAACGTCAGATCGAGGGCAGTGATTTTAGCAGTAGACCTCCTCTGTAAATCTAAAGTGGTAACCTGTAAAGGCTTTTAAAGGCTTTTAAAAATGTATTTAGTTTGTCGCCACTGCACGTTTGTGCGCAATTTTAAAGCATGTCATGTTTAGTATCCATGTACTCGGCCTAAGATCATCTTTTTTATTTCATCAAACATTTGGGCAATATAGTGTGTTTTAGTGCATTAAAATTTTAAAAAGTGTGTTTTTTCCCCAAAAAATGCGTTTGAAAAATCGTTGCGCAAATACTGTGTGAAAAAAAAAATGAAGCACCCATCATTTTAATCTGTAGGGCATTTGCTTTAAAAAAATATATAATGTTTGGGGGTTCAAAGTAATTTTCTTGCAAAAAAAAATACTTTTTTCATGTAAACAAAAAGTGTCAGAAAGGGCTTTGTCTTCAAGTGGTTAGAAGAGTGGGTGATGTGTGACATAAGCTTCTAAATGTTGTGCATAAAATGCCAGGACAGTTCATAACCCCCCCAAATGACCCCATTTTGGAAAGTAGACACCCCAAGCTAAGGAATATTTTATATTGTGACACAAGTTGCGGAAAAGAGACAATATTTTTTTTTTTTGCACAAAGTTGTCACTAAATGATATATTGCTCAAACATGCCAAGGGAATATGTAAAATTACACCACAAAATACATTCTGTTGCTTCTCCTGAGTACGGGGATACCACATGTGTGAGACTTTTTGGGAGCCTAGCTGCGTACGGGACCCCGAAAACCAAGCACCGCCTTCAGGCTTTCTAAGGGCGTAAATTTTTAATTTCACTCTTCACTGCCTATCACAGTTTCGGAGGCCATGGAATGCCCAGGTGGCACAAAACCCCTCCCCCAAATGACCCCATTTTGGAAAGTAGACACCCCAAGCTATTTGCTGAGAGGTATAGTGAGTATTTTGCAGACCTCACTTTTTGTCACAAAGTTTTGAAAATTGAAAAAAGGAAAAAAAAAATTTTTTTTCTTGTCTTTCTTCATTTTCAAAAACAAATGAGAGCTGCAAAATACTCACCATGCCTCTCAGCAAATAGCTTGGGGTGTCTACTTTCCAAAATGGGGTCATTTGGGGGGGGGTTTGTGCCACCTGGGCATTCCATGGCAACCGAAACTGTGATAGGCAGTGAAGAGTGAAATCAAAAATTTACACCCTTAGAAATCCTGAAGGCGGTGATTGGTTTTTGGGGCCCCGTACGCAGCTAGTCTCCCAAAAAGTCCCACACATGCGGTATCCCCATACTCAGGAGAAGCAGCTAAATGTATTTTGGGGTGCAATTCCACATATGCCCATGGCCTGTGTGAGCAATATATCATTTAGTGACAACTTTGTGCAAAAAAAAAAAAAACAAATTGTCACATTTCCGCAACTTGTGTCAAAATATAAAATATTCCATGGACTCAACATGCCTCTCAGCAAATAGCTTGGGGTGTCTACTTTCCAAAATGGGGTCATTTGGGGGGGTTTTGTGCCATCTGAGCATTTTATGGCCTTCAAAACTGTGATAGGTAGTGAGGAGTGAAATCAAAAATTTATGCCCTTAGAAATCCTGAAGGTGGTGATTGGTTTTCGGGGCCCCGTACGTGGCTAGGCTCCCAAAAAGTCCCACACATGTGAAGCAGGAGAATGTATTTTGGGGAGCAATTCCACATAGGCCCATGGCATGTGTGAGCAATATATCATTTAGTGACAACTTTTTGTAAATATTTTTTTTTTTTTGTCATTATTCAATCACTTGGGACAAAAAAAAAAAATATTCAATGGGTTCAACATGCCTCTCAGCAATTTCCTTGAGGTGTCTACTTTCCAAAATGGGGTCATTTGGGGGGGTTTTGTACTGCCCTGCCATTTTAGCACCTCAAGAAATGACATAGGCAGTCATAAACTAAAAGCTGTGTAAATTCCAGAAAATGTACCCTAGTTTGTAGACGCAAACCAATAAATATACACTTATTGACATTTTTTTTTACCAAAGACATGTGGCCGAATACATGTTGGCCTAAATGTATGACTAAAATTGAACTTATTGGATTTTTTTTATAACAAACAGTAGAAAATGTCATTTTTTTTTCAAAATTTTCGGTCTTTTTCCATTTATAGCGCAAAAAATAAAAACGGCAGAGGTGATCAAATACCGTCAAAAGAAAGCTCTATTTGTGGGAGGAAAAGGACGCAAATTTCGTTTGGGTACAGCATTGCATGACCGCGCAATTAGCAGTTAAAGCGACGCAGTGCCAAATTGGAAAAAGTCCTCTGGTCCTTAAGCAGCATAATGGTCCGGTCCTTAAGTGGTTAACCACCTGCCGACCGCCTAACGTAGATATACGTCGGCAGAATGGCACGGGCAGGCAGAATCACGTACCTGTACGTGATCTGCCTCCCGCGGGCGGGGGGTCCGATCGGACCCCCCCCCGGTGCCACCGGCGGTCGGCATCTGACTAGGAGCGTCGGGAGGCGAGGGGGAGACCATCCGATCGTGGCCCCCCCCTCGCGATCGCTCCCAGCCAATAGGAATCCTCCCCTGCCTGTGTGTAGTTTCACACAGGCAGAGGATGTGATGTCATCTCTCCTCGGTCTGGCAGTTTCCGTCCCAGCGCCGAGGAGAGAAGACATGTGAGTGCACACAACACACACACAGTAGAACATGCCAGGCATACCTTACACCCCCGATCCCCCCCCGATCGCCCCCCCCCCCCTGTCACAAACTGACATTAGCAGTATTTTTTTTTTTTTTTTCTGATTACTGCATAGTGTCAGTTTGTGACAGTTACAGTGTTAGGGCAGTGAGTATTACCCCCCTTTAGGTCTAGGATACCCCCCTAACCCCCCCTAATAAAGTTTTAACCCCTTGATCACCCCCCATCGCCAGTGTCGCTAAGCGATCATTTTTCTGATCGCTGTATTAGTGTCGCTGGTGACGCTAGTTAGGAACGTAAATATTTAGGTTCGCCGTCAGCGTTTTATAGCGTCAGGGACCCCCATATACTATCTAATAAAGGTTTTAACCCCTTGATTGCCCCCTAGTTAACCCTTTCACCACTGATCACCGTATAACTGTTACGAGTGACGCTGGTTAGTTCGTTTATTTTTTATAATGTCAGGGCACCCGCCGTTTATTACCGAATAAAGGTTTAGCCCCCCGATCGCCCGGCGGTGATATGCGTCGCCCCAGGCAGCGTCAGATTAGCGCCAGTACCGCTAACACCCACGCACGCAGCATACGCCTCCCTTAGTGCTATAGTATCTGATCGGATCAATATCTGATCCGATCAGATCTATACTAGCGTCCCCAGCAGTTTAGGGTTCCCACAAACGCAGTGTTAGCGGGATCAGCCCAGATACCTGCTAGCACCTGCGTTTTGCCCCTCCGCCCGGCCCAGCCCAGCCCACCCAAGTGCAGTATCGATCGATCACTGACACTTACAAAACACTAAACGCATAACTGCAGCGTTCGCAGAGTCAGGCCTGATCCCTGCGATCGCTAACAGTTTTTTTGGTAGCGTTTTGGTGAACTGGCAAGCACCAGCGGCCTAGTACACCCGGTCGTAGTCAAACCAGCACTGCAGTAACACTTGGTGACGTGGCGAGTCCTATAAGTGCAGTTCAAGCTGGTGAGGTGGCAAGCACAAGTAGTGTCCCACTGCCACCAAGAAGACAAACACAGGCCCGTCGTGCCCATAGTGCCCTTCCTGCTGCATTCGCCAATCCTAATTGGGAACACACCGCTTCTGCAGCGCCCGTACTTCCCCCATTCACATCCCCAACCAAATGCAGTCGGCTGCATGAGAGGCATTTTCTTTATGTCCTCCCGAGTACCCCTACCCAACGAACCCCCAAAAAAGATGTTGTGTCTGCAGGAAGCGCGGATATAGACGTGACACCCGCTATTATTGTCCCTCCTGTCCTGACAATCCTGGTCTTTGCATTGGTGAATGTTTTGAACGCTACCATACACTAGTTGAGTATTAGCGTAGGGTACAGCATTGCACAGACTAGGGCACACTTTCACAGGGTCTCCCAAGATGCCATCGCATTTTGAGAGACCCGAACCTGGAACCGGTTACAGTTATAAAAGTTAGTTACAAAAAAAAGTGTAAAAAAAAAAAAAAACATACAAAAATATAAAATAAAAAAAAAATAGTTGTCGTTTTATTGTTCTTTCTCTCTCTATTCTCTCTCTCTATTGTTCTGTTCTTTTTTACTGTATTCTATTCTGCAATGTTTTATTGTTATTATGTTTTATCATGTTTGCTTTTCAGGTATGCAATTTTTTATACCTTACCGTTTACTGTGCTTTATTGTTAACCATTTTTTTGTCTTCAGGTACGCCATTCACAACTTTGAGTGGTTATACCAGAATGATGCCTGCAGGTTTAGGTATCATCTTGGTATCATTCTTTTCAGCCAGCGGTCGGCTTTCATGTAAAAGCAATCCTAGCGGCTAATTAGCCTCTAGACTGCTTTTACAAGCAGTGGGAGGGAATGCCCCTCCCCCCCCCAACGTCTTCCGTGTTTTTCTCTGGCTCTCCTGTCTCAACAGGGAACCTGAAAATGCAGCCGGTGATTCAGCCAGCTGACCATAGAGCTGATCAGAGACCAGAGTGGCTCCAAACATCTCTATGGCCTAAGAAACCGGAAGCTACGAGCATTTTATGACTTAGATTTCGCCGGATGTAAACAGCGCCATTGGGAAATTGGGAAAGCATTTTATCACACCGATCTTGGTGTGGTCAGATGCTTTGAGGGCAGAGGAGAAATCTAGGGTCTAATAGACCCCAATTTTTGCAAAAAAGAGTACCTGTCACTACCTATTGCTATGATAGGGGATATTTACATTCCCTGAGATAACAATAAAAATGATTAAAAAAAAAAAAAAATGAAAGGAACAGTTTAAAAATAAGATAAAAAAATAATAATAATAAAGAAAAAAAAAAAAAAAAAAAAAAAAAGCACCCCTGTCCCCCCTGCTCTCGCGCTTAGGCGAACGCAAGCGTCGGTCTGGCGTCAAATGTAAACAGCAATTGCACCATGCATGTGAGGTATCGCCGCGAAGGTCAGATCGAGGGCAGTAAGTTTAGCAGTAGACCTCCTCTGTAAATCTAAAGTGGTAACCTGTAAGGGCTTTTAAAGGCTTTTAAAAATGTATTTAGTTTGTCGCCACTGCACGTTTGTGCGCAATTTTAAAGCATGTCATGTTTGGTATCCATGTACTCGGCCTAAGATCATCTTTTTTATTTCATCAAACATTTGGGCAATATAGTGTGTTTTAGTGCATTAAAATGTAAAAAAGTGTGTTTTTTCCCCCAAAAATGCGTTTGAAAAATCGCTGCGCAAATACTGTGTGAAAAAAAAAAATGAAACACCCACCATTTTAATCTGTAGGGCATTTGCTTTAAAAAAAATATATAATGTTTGGGGGTTCAAAGTAATTTTCTTGCAAAAAAAAATTATTTTTTTATGTAAACAATAAGTGTCAGAAAGGGCTTTGTCTTCAAGTGGTTAGAAGAGTGGGTGATGTGTGACATAAGCTTCTAGATGTTGTGCATAAAATGCCAGGACAGTTCAAAACCCCCCCAAATGACCCCATTTTGGAAAGTAGACACCCCAAGCTATTTGCTGAGAGCCATGTTGAGTCCATGGAATAATTTATATTGTGACACAAGTTGCGGGAAAGAGACAATTTTTTTATTTTTTTTATTTTTTTTTGCGCAAAGTTGTCACTAAATGATATATTGCTCAAACATGCCATGGGAATATGTGAAATTACACCCCAAAATACATTCTGCTGCTTCTCCTGAGTACGGGGATACCACATGTGTGAGACTTTTTGGGAGCCTAGCCGCGTACGGGACCCTGAAAACCAAGCACCGCCTTCAGGCTTTCTAAGGCCGTAAATTTTTGATTTCACTCTTCACTGCCTATCACAGTTTCGGAGGCCATGGAATGCCCAGGTTGCAAAAAACCCCCCCAAATGACCCCATTTTGGAAAGTAGACACCCCAAGCTATTTGATGAGAGGTATAGTGAGTATTTTGCAGACCTCACTTTTTGTCACAAAGTTTTGAAAATTGAAAAAAGAAAAAAAAAAATTTTTTTTCTCGTCTTTCTTTATTTTCAAAAACAAATGAGAGCTGCAAAATACTCACCATGCCTCTCAGCAAATAGCTTGGGGTGTCTACTTTCCAAAATGGGGTCATTTGGGGGGGTTTTATGTCATCTGGGCATTTTATGGCCTTCAAAACTGTGATAGGTAGTGAGGAGTAAAATCAAAAATGTACGCCCTTAGAAATCCTGAAGGCAGTGATTGGTTTTCGGGGCCCCGTACGCGGCTAGGCTCCCAAAAAGTCCCACACATGTAGTATCCCCATACTCAGGAGAAGCAGCAGAATGTATTTTGGGGTGCAATTCCACATATGCCCATGGCCTGTGTGAGCAATATATCATTTAGTGACAACTTTTTGTAATTTTTTTTTTTTTTTTTTTTGTCATTATTCAATCACTTGGGACAAAAAAAATGAATATTCAATGGGCTCAACATGCCTCTCAGCAAATTCCTTGGGGTGTCTACTTTCCAAAATGGGGTCATTTGTGGGGGTTTTGTACTTCCCTGCCATTTTAGCACCTCAAGAAACGACATAGGCAGTCATAAATTAAAGGCTGTGTAAATTCCAGAAAATGTACCCTAGTTTGTAGACGCTATAACTTTTGCGCAAACCAATAAATATACACTTATTGACATTTTTTTTACCAAAGACATGTGGCCGAATACATTTTGGCCTAAATGTATGACTAAAATTGAGTTTATTGGATTTTTTTTAGAACAAAAAGTAGAAAATATCATTTTTTTTCAAAATTTTCGGTCTTTTTCCGTGTATAGCGCAAAAAATAAAAACGGCAGAGGTGATCAAATACTATCAAAAGAAAGCTCTATTTGTGGGAAGAAAAGGACGCAAATTTCGTTTGGGTACAGCATTGCATGACCGCGCAATTAGCAGTTAAAGCGACGCAGTGCCGAATTGTAAAAAGTGCTCTGGTCAGGAAGGGGGTAAAACCTTCCGGGGCTGAAGTGGTTAAAGAGGAGGTCCAGCCCCCCCACGAAAAAAATTTAAAGTCAGCAGCTACAATTACTGCATGCAGCTGCTGACTTTTAATATATGGACACTTACCTGACCAGGGAGCCTACGATGTTGGCATCACAGCTGATCTTCCAATCGGCTGTCGGGTGCAGCCCCTGCCATTCCTGGAAAGGGAACCCGGCAGTGGAGCCTTTCGGCTTCACAGCAGGGTCCCTACTGCTCATGCACAAAGTGCGCTGCACTGTCTTATTGATCCGACAGTGGAGAAAGGAGGAGGGAGCCGAACTTCCGAGAGATCAGGATTCAGCCCCATCTCCCGGAAGTGGGGAACAGTACCTGTTAAAAACAGGTACCTGTTCCTCCTCTCCCCCTGAAAGGTGCCAAATGTGGGGGAGGGGATGGATAAGCTTTTGAGTGGAACTCCGCTTTGATGACCTTAGCCCAGAATTTGTATATATCATGAACCCTTTCTCATTTACTATATGATCCATCAGTGTCAGCGATTCAGCAGAAGATGCTTTTATGCATTTCCAAGACTTTACTGGGTAACAAATAGAGTAGAGCCGTTTTTGCTTTTTTTTTTGCACATACGTTTAAAAAATCATTTTTGGCCTGAAGATTACATAAAACTTCCATAACATTATATATTTTCTGAAAGCAGACATCAGAGAGAATAAAATCATGGTATTTAAATTTTTTAATTTGTTATGTGTAAGCTCAACTATTTATGAAATGCAAAATTTCAGCAAAATTTTAAAAAATACACTAAAGTTAATTTTAAGGCACATAAACATAATTTATTACCCATTTATTGGTAAGATATTAAAGATGAGGTTATGCCGATTAAGTAGATACCCAACATGTCAAGCCTTAAATTCCCTGCGTCCAATGTAATGTAAAAAATAATTGTGTATGCCCGTGCAATGGCAATAAACTTTGGTACCCTATATTTTCCAAAGGCAATGCTTTAAAAGCCTCTACAGGTCATTAGAGTTAACTCTGCATAATGGGAATTATTGTGCGCTGGTGCCCTTGACACATGCATATATATTCATACGTGCATGTACTGGGTCTGCCAATGGGCATGTGGAGCCCAGGATGGTGGGGACATGCTGGGGGAACCAGGTATGTGGAAGCAATCCGGCCGCTGCACAGTCGCTGGATTTCTTCCATCTGACAGCCGACAGTTGGCTTGTCAGGTTTACATAAAATCTAGACAGCTGCAATCACCAGGACTGTGTGTAAAACCTGATACTGCCACAGCCATACTACATACATACTATATAAAAGAGTTAATGATTGCGAGGAATGTAATAAGAAATGTAAGGGAGCAATTAGGGCAGCTAAAATAGATTATGAGAAACATGTTGCTACAGAAAGCTAGAAAAACCTGAAAAAAAATCGACAAATATAGCAACAGTATACAGGTAAGGAAAGGCCACGTACTGTATGCCTGACGAAGGATGAATATGAGCATTTGGTCACAAATGACAGGGATAAGGCTAATGTGTTAAATACATTTTTCATCTTCAGTTTATATACGCGAAAAAGATGATTTTTTTAATGGTTGATATAGTAATGCTCATACCATTGTAAGGGAAGCAACCTTGTGGCTGTCACAAAATCAGGGCTCAAAACAGACTTGAAAGCTAAATATAAACACAACACCAGGACTTACACATAGCTTACAAATGTGAGTCCTCAGGGAACTTAGCTCAATGATAACCAAACTGCTATTCCTGATTTTTAAAGACCTTACTGATGGAATAGTATTGACTGATTAGCTTAGAGCAAATAATTGTACCAATGTTTAAAAAAAAGGATGTATACCAGGAAGCTACAGACCAGTCAGCCTAACATCAATAGTATGTAAAGTGTTTGAGGGAATGCTTAGGGGCTTCAATAATTTTTCAGAGAAATAAATATTATAAGTAACAACCAACAGGGATAAATAAAAGACGTCTCTTGTCAAACAAAGCTCTTGACATTCTATGAGGAAGTAAGCAGTAGCAGTAATTTATCTGGAAAATGCAAAAAGGCAAAAACGTTTGATAATGTACCCCAATCAGTCTTAATTTAAACCCAGTTTCAGATTAAACTCTTTTAAGCTCTTTTGGGCATACAGTGCTATGAAAAAGTATTTGCCCCCTTCCTGACTTTTTCTTTTGTGAAAAAGTAATTGCCCCCCTCCTTGCTAAATCATAAATGAACTGCGATTAACCACATTTTTTGGAAAGCTGAGTTAAATTTCACTTGGCAACCCAAGCCGAATTACTGCTAGACCTGTTGAATCAAGTAATCACTTAAATAGAAGCTGTATGACAAAGTGAAGCACGCTAAAATATCTCAAAAAGCAACACATCATGCTGCAATCTAAAGAAGTTTCAAGAACAGATGAGAAACAAAGTAATTGACATGTATCAGTCTGGAAAGGGTTACAAAGCCATTTCTAAGGCTTTGGGACTCCAGCAAACCATGGTGAGAGCCATTATCCACAAATAGACAAAACTTGAAACAGTCTTGAACTGTCCCAGGAGTGTCCAGCCTATGAAAATTACTCGACGACTCATCCAGGAGGTCATAAAAGAACCCAGAACAACATATAAAGAACTGAAGGCCTCACTTGACTCAGTTAAGGTAAGTGTTTATGATTCAACAAAAAAAAAGAGACTGGGAAAAAATGGCATCCGTGGAAGAGCAAAATCCACTGCTGACCAAAAAGAACACAAAGGCTCGTCCCACATTTGCCAAAAAGCATCTTGATTATCCCCAAGATTTTTGGGCAAATAATCTGTGGACTGATGAGACAAAAGTTTAACTTTTTGGAAGGTGTGGGTCCCGTTACATCTGGCATAAAACTAACACAGCTTTTCATAAAAAGAACATCATGCCAATAGTCACTCATGGTGGTGGTAGTGTGATGGTCTGGTGCTGCTTTGCAGCTTCAGGACCTGGACGACTTGCCATAATTGATGGAACCATGAATTCTACGCTCCACCAGAAAATCCTGAAGGAGAATGTCTGGCCATCAGTTTGTGACCTCAAGCTCAAGCGCACTTGGGTTATGCAGCAGGACAATGATCCAAAACCATCCACCAGTCCAACTCTGAAAGGTTAAAAAAAAATCTAAATAAAGGTTTTGGAGTGGCCTAGTCAAAGTCCGGACTTAAATCCGATTGAGATGCTGTGGCATGACCTTAAAGAGGTCGTTCATGATCGAAAACCCTTCAATGTGGCTGAATTAAAACAATTCTGCAATGAAGAGTGGACCAAAATTCTTCCACAAAGATGTGAAAGAGGCATTGCCAGTTATTGCAAACGCTTGATTGCAGTTGTTTTCGCCAAGGATTGCACAACCAGTTATTAGGTTTAGGGGCAATTACTTTTTTCACAGCACTGTACTTCCCATGAGGGTCACAGAATCAGTCGACAGTGGACTAAAGCTGAGACTGATGTCACAGAGCTGCTCCAGACTCTGGAGAGATTCCTACAATAATGTCGAGATCCACCTAGATGCCTTACAGGCGGCTGGCTCAGCCTCTCAGCACACCTCTGAGAGCCTGAGCCAGCCGCACTCGCCCTCTCCCCTGCCTCACGCTCCTTGGAGTGCTGTAGGGACAGAGCACAAAGTGGACCCAAGAAATGAGCAATCTGTGGTAACAAGATCGCTCAGTTTTCTGGCTTAGAGCCAGCGGAGGACAGCTGCAGCATCAGATTGATCCTGCAGCAGGTAGATAAGCATTGGTGTTTATTTTTTTAAATCCCGGCACTTCTCAGTTAACTTTAATCTTAGGTCCCTGGCGAGGGCATCCAGTCACAATTTGAGGTTGGCGGAAAGAAGGTTTATTCTGAATTTGTGTAAAGGGCACTTCATGGTTCGCGCAACAAAAATGTGGCACTCCGTAACTATGTAAAAATTCAGTCATAGTATCAGCTATGGAATTCTTGACCTGATGTTCAATAAATGAGTCATCTACAACTAATGTAATATTTGGGTGTGACTGGCAGCTAAATGATACTAAGGAGGCAGCACCCCTTCCTTTAAGGAACATTATAATTATTTTTGATAAAAAGGTTTCTCTATAACATGATTGGCAGGTTTGGAGAAAATCAAACTTGTTTTTCTAGGGATTAAACTTCCTCTTTACAAACAGGAAACAACTTGGGTATAAAAGCAACAGGTTCAACTGATACACAACAGAATTTACTATTCCTTTGAGGTAATTTTGAACTTACTTGCTAACACCAGCCAACAACAATGTCTTCTAAAGGTGGACCCCATGGACATCATGGACACCATGGGCATCATGGACACCATGATCAGAAATGCCAGGACCGTAAGTAGCATTTTATGCTTATATAATCCTTGAAATAGTGGGAAAACTGACTGGCCTTACCCAGTTTTGGTGTCTACAACACTGATGTGTTAATGTAAATCCACAAGTCCCATGTCACTAGTATAAAAGAAGAATAACTTAATTTTTTAGTATAAGGGATAACTTGTTAGTTTAAAGGATAATTCATTAAAAACCTAAATTACCATGTCTGTTTCATAGAAATTTTACTTCAACATGTTCAGCGATCTTATGAAAGAATACGTTTTAATCAATCACCACCAGCAAACACATTATTTTATCCTATAATTTTTTAGTGCTGTTATTTTGTGCCATACAAATATGCTGCTGTAAGTCTGAGTAATTATCAGAGATTAAACATATAGAAATATTTGCTACTAGACAATTTTATCAAATTCAGCTTTAGTGTTTTCTTTTCAAATTGATTTTTAAACCTTTACAGTATATATTATCATTAACAGTAGTGATCTAAGAGCTAAAAAATCAGTGGAATTATTTATAATGTCCTTATTTTTCTTTTTCAGCATGCAAACCAGTGCAGCAATGTCAGGACCAAACACCAAAGTGCCCTACACCTGGTGAGTCAGTAAACATCAAAATCATTTAAAAAATGTAATTTTTATGTATTTAGCTGGAATAAATTGCCATTATGTTATTTTGTGAAAAGAATTATGTAGAACACATCAGTGTTAAATCATTTTCACTGCAATTTGGGCAACATTTAATTATGTGGGCAGCCACTGCTTACTAATTGTATAGTATTACTAAAGGCGTAAAAATTTTAGATTTGGATAGAGTGGTAAGGGAGCTTAAAAACTTTGTCGGGATTTTATTACAGTCTGTGTCCTCAATTTTAAAGAGAATCACTCTCTATAATTATCCTGATCACCATTGTCCCTGGGATTAAAAGTGAAGGTAGATCCAAATTTTTGAATCGCCTTCAAGACAGGAAGAGAGGGGAAATCTTTCAATAGGGACACTTGTTCCCATGCCATCTGTCTAGAAGTGGATTCCCTTCACAATGGAAAGATATTTTTTCACCTACTGTTGAGTATACAGGAAAGGAAGTAAACCTTCCTAAAAAGATTATGATGGAAAAAAAGGCATTACAATTTTGATCTTAGTATCTGGAGAGTCACAGGTCTAGACAAGTATATAGTGCAAGAGTCCAATCATTTCTGCCTGTGCTCTAGCTCTAGTCTAGATCCATACCTCCCAACTTTCTGAGATGTAAATGAGGGACACCTATTATAAAAAATATGTAAGCATAGGACACACCCCCTGCCATGCCGCGCTTAAAGGAGAATTGTGCAAAAAATGATAAGTTAAACCTTCAAGTGTTTTTTACTATTCCTTTATATTGGCTTTAGGAATTTACAAACGCAGCAATTTAGAAATTGGATGAAAGGTTTTGCACTGGGAAACACTTTTTGATAGATAGGTAATCCATTTTATATACAACTCTATAGATCAGACCAAAATGAGGAGGAAAGAGGGACAGAGGGACTTTTCCGACTGAGGGACAGTCCCTTGAAATCAGGGACAGTTGGGCACTATGTAGATCAGTGGCTAACTAGGTAAAAAATCCAGGATTGGCATGGCTACTCCGGGTCATCATGCACCTTTTTAAAACATGTCAGCAGTGGCAGCTGTCAATGTCTAGCCTTTTGGACTAACTTTAATATTAAAGTGTACATACATTCAAAACTGACATTTTAGTTTTGGATGGACCTCAATAGATGGAAGGATCAGCTGGGTTTGTTATTTTCTTTAAGATACTGTAACAAGGTGCTACAGCAGAATCTCCAGCATTGCCTCTCAACTCTGACAACTGTAAAACAGAAAAGGGTGTCACACTTTTTTTGTACATTTTCCATGATGTCAAATATCTTAAATATAATCCAGCTACAAGAATGTGATCATCAGGTAATGGGTTCAGTGATGGGGTATAGTTGGGGGAGATATGGAAGTGCCCGAGAGTAATGAGGTATAAGTTACTTAACCTGTAAGCTAAAAACATTATTTTTTCTAGTTTTGCTAGCTTTGGACAGAGTGGAAAAGGATCAGAATTCCTCTCAGGTTTTATTGCTATTCCGGGGTCATTGGAAAATTACCCTCACTTCCTGTCCTACTGAAAGTGTTTTACCGTAACTTTTATCCAGACAGGAAGTGAGGGAAAATCTGCAACAGGGACACAGTCAGAAATAAATACTCTCCCCCTACTCTACTAAAATATCTATATATTTTTGTTTGTGTTGATGTCCCAGATTGCAGTATATAGATTGCAGTTATAACCCTTTCTAAAAATGTTACTTTACCATGTTCAGGTACAGTATATTATGTAAGAATACGTTTCAATCAATCACCACCAGAGATCACAGATATAGAAATATTTGCTACCAGAAACTTTTCTCAAATTCAGCTTTTGTGTTTTCTCTTGGAATTATTCTTTAAAATTTTTATATATTATTATTAACAGTAGTGATCTAGGGGTTAAAACACACATGGCATCATTAATAATGTCCCTACTTTTCCTTTTCAGTATGCATACCGGTGCAGCAATGCCCTAAGCCTGGTGAGTCAGTAAACATCAGAAATCATTTACAAATGTCATTTTTATGTATTCAGCTGGAATCTATTGCCATTATCCAGACAGGAAGTGAGGGAAAATCTGTATTTTTAAATTTTTTTCTGTGTTGATGTCCCAGATTTCTCCTTGCATCCTCTGATAAAATGTTGTCAGAAGGATAGGAAGTGAGAGTAAATCCCAGAGTCCCAGATTATAGTAAAAACCTTACAAAGGTTATAACTCTTTCTTACTCTAAAACTAACACAGAATGTTTTGCCAGGACATACACTATAAAGTGAACCTGTAAATGTGGGAATTATGGTAGCTGTCATTGCTAACTTGTTTTTAAAATGCTCAGGCTCCATCTGATACTGTCTTCTCTGCCTTGTGAGTCAATGACCCAGAACAAGCATGCAGCCACTCAGTTACATGGGAAAAGCCCCATCCTGCTACTGCGTAGTAAATACAGAATAAGGATGACAGCCCTGGAGCTCGTACCTATAAAAACAAGTCAGCAATGGCTTCCCCTATATGTCTATTATTACTCAATTTCAGTGGCGGCCCATGCACTGTGGGCGCACGGTGCTGCCCCCCCCATCCATGCGCCCGACCCCTTTTAGGACGCCGGACGCATGGATTCCTATTACGGTGGTGGGAGGGGTGGTAATTTTTGAAGCACCTGATTAGAGCCAGAAGCTTTAATAGGCTTCAAAATAGGGTGGGCTCAGGGCGCAGATAGTGCGCACTGATCCCACCCAACTGCGTGACGATAGCGAATTAATATTCGCTATTTTCACACTAACCTTCCTCCCCGCCAATCAGGAGGCAGGGCGGCAGACCTGTTTCCTGATTGGCTAAAGCGCCAGGCCACCCTATTGGATGCCTGTCGCTTAGGAAGAGAAGCGGAGGAGACACGCTGGAGGAGCTTCTGCGGTAAGTCCCCTTCACCAGAGCCACGCGCAGGGGGGGTTCAGTGCTGCCAAAGCTGCGCGGGGGGTTTGGTGCTGCCAGAGCCGCGCACAAGGGGAGGGATGCTGACAGAACCACGCGCGGGTGGAGTGCTGACAGAGACGCGCGGGAGGTGGGGGTTGGGTGCTGCCAGAGATGCGCAACGGGGGCCTGGGTGCTGCCAGAGCCGTGAGTGGGGGGGCAGTGGGCACAGTGGCTGCATATGATGGGCACAGGTGGCTGCATATGAAGGACACAGGTGGCTGCATATGAAGGGCACAAGTGGCTGCATTTGATGGGCACATGTGGCTGCATATGATGGGCACAGTGGTTGCATTTGATGGGCACAAGTGGCTGCATATGTTGGGCACAAGTGGTTGCGTTTGATGGACACAGTGGCTGCATTTGATGAGCACAAGTGGCTGCATATGATGGACACAGCGGCTGCACATGATGTGCACAGTGGCTGCATATAATGGGCACAATGGCTGCATATGATGGGCACAGTGGCTGCATATTATGGGCACAGTGGCTGCATATGATGGGCACAGTGGCTGCATATGATGGGCACAGTGGCTGCATTTGATGGGCACAATGGCTGCATTTGATGGCCACAGTGAGGTTGCAATTGATGGAGGGGGTTCAGTATTTTTCAGTTTGTTTGCGCCCCCAAAAAAATTTTAAGCACCAGCCACCACTGCTCAATTCAATCATGCAGAATGAGTGCTTGTTATTAGTTACCCATGTTAAATGCAGCTTATGTAATTTCATTATTAAACATACTCTATCTATGCTTGCAGTGCAGGCACAGCCCTACTGCAAAAGCCAATTTTGTCACAATTTAGCCTGCAGTTTTCCTGCCTGTGTAATTCTTACCTCCTTGCTGCAGTGCTTTTCCTAAATCTGTGTTTCCTTTCACATGTGTTGTTTTGCTTCTGTGCTCACCTATGGGCATCACCTGCAATTCTGTGGGTTTATATTTCCTTTCCCTACTATCTTTACTTGGCCCACCTCCCAGTTTCCCTATATAACACATGCTCAATGCATTAGCAACTTCCCAGTTTTTTGAGCTCCTGTTTGCCTACTATTACGTGTATTCAGTGTCTGACGTCCCGTGCCCTGGGTATGGACCTCAGCTTGTTTCCTGGATTTCCTTCTGTTTCCTTTTGTTGTACTCTGCTTACGGTAGTGGACTCCACATCTCGGCTGGGTGTACCAGAGGGCCGCGACCTGGTTCCACCTTGCTGCAAGTCCATCCCCACCATCAGGAGCCCTAGTGAAGAAGCAGGCTGGGGTTTAGACTCCGCACCCTGGAAAAACCTAGTTGGCGTTCTACAAGGGCGCACTACCACAGAAACCTGACAAATCTCTTTAGTTGCCTGGAACTGGGCTTTAGAATTATAGGGCCATTTACTCCAAATTGTATACAGCTGTTTCAGCCTTGTTGGCCATCACCAGTTTAATGTATGGAAATCATGGCCTCTGTTATTCAGGGCTTTGGGATCAACGAGACAGTATAACTATACTGGTTATGGTGAAAGGTTAACAATTGTATTGGAGTATATTTAGGAAAGCCATACTAATTCATAATGTACAGGTTGACATGGTTCTAAAAAAAAAAAAATCAGGCAAAATTTTGCACCTATATAATTATTATATGTAAGACAACAAGAGTGACTAGTGTGAATACCAGGTTTCTCTCTTAAGTCACAATGTGGGGAATTGTATATATTTTATGTGGTCAGTTAAGAAAACAAATGAATAACACGTATTCATAATATATTTTTTTGTTTGCACAGATCCTTGCCTCCCCTGCCCTCCTGATCCATGCCAGACCCAACAACAAGGATGTAAAAAATAAAATCTACATGAAAGACTCAAATGAAGCAATACCAAGCACACGAGTGATTACAAATTTTATGTTGTCTGTGTCTTGATGTTCTGTGTAAGTCTGCATATTCAATAAACTTGGCAAAAACATTTAAAAAAAAGCTTTTAGAAATTACTTCCTAATCTTGACAATGTTACCCTGTACTAAGATGGTGGATGTATGATACTGGTATTGAGGTCTGGAATGGTAATGTGGCAATTCTAAAATGTGATGGAAAGAATAAACAGACCTATGTAAAGTTTGGGATGCTTAGATTAAGATATTTACTCCAAAAGTCTTCTGAATAAAAAAAGGCACCAGTTTCTTATTGTTTTTCCCGGGGCCACCATTATAATTAATGGGGCCCTATATAGCCAGGCTAGTTTCTCCCCATGCACCACCCACTGTCCCACTATCCTGCATTCCCCACTACTCTCTCTGTACACCTCTGACACCATTACACCCCACATCTCTGCAACCCCTGCATCCCCCAGCACCTGACATTCTGCAAACACTGCATCCCCCACTACCCTGCATTCTGCACCCTCTTCACCCACCACTACCTCGCTGCACCACCTGCATCCCCCACTATTTGCTCTTTACCCTCATCAAACCTCAATCTTTACCCCCCTGCACCCCACTACCTCGCACTCTGTACTCCTGCATCCCCCATTATCCCACAATCTGTAACCCCCATTACCTTTATTCTTTATTCCCTATCAGTTTCCAATTTGGCACCCCCATTACACCTCACTCTGCACCCCCCATCATCCCCTTGACACATAGTGCCCTGTGCTCATGGGCACAGTTTACAGCTAGAAACTTCCTGCACTGAAAGCTTCACATGGACATGTCCCACTGCCTAATGTAAGGGATTCTGCAAGTTGTAGTCTAAGTGGGATGTGGAGTAGGGAGAGGGGGACCAGAGGATGGGAAGATAATAAAGACAGCAGGCTCAATCAGTTCAGCGGGGGGACTTGGTATGGGGGGGCTGCCTATGACCATTTATCAGCAGCCCAGGCTGTTCCCAAAATTCATTACCATGCACGCACATAAGGAGTTGCAGCTGCCTTTTATAACCAGTTTAGTTCTACTACCCTTAAATATACAGTAGTACCTTGGATTATGAGCATAATCCATTCCAGAAGAATGCTTTTAAATCAAAGCACTCATATATCAAAGCAAGTTTCCCCATAGGAATCAATGGAAACTCAGATAATTTGTTCCAATGTCATTGCTAGTGTATGCAGTACCGCATGTGGCCAGAGGTGGGGGGGCACTGGAGACACTCGAAAACACTCAGAGACGCTCAGAGACCACTCGGAGACACTCAGAGACACTCGCAGACACCTGGAGACCCTTGGAGACTGACAGAAACCATGAATTAGACTGAGACACAAGTGTAGTTAAATCTCACTTGTTTAATAATAATAAAAAAAGGTAAACAGAGTAAACTTAGTCAAAACATAGCCAGAGTACAGGAACTGGAACGGATAGTCAGACAAGCCAAAACGTCAGTGAGCCATAGATGAGCGTAGTAGAACAGCAACTAGGATCTGGAGCCAGAAGGAATGTCAGCCAAGCAAGTCTTTAACAGGAACACAGGAGAGCGTCTCTAGAGATGTGACCAAGGCGAAGGCAGAGATCATCTGGGCTCAAGTAGGCTGGACTGACGAGCAGAAAATCATCAACAGGTGAGTCACTGTGGAGAGATAGGAGCTGGCAATTAGCCGAAAGCTGAGTGGCCAGCTTTTAGAAGGAAGGGCAGAGCCCAGCCCTGACAGTACCCCCTCCTCATTGACCCCTCCCCCTCAGAGGACCACTTGGCTTGAGTGGAAAAGAAGGAAATGGGCATGTACATCCGAGGATAAGACCCAAGAGCGTTCCTCTGGACTGTACCCTTTCCAATGCACCAGGTACTGTATGTGCCCATGGAACCTACGGGAGTCAACAATGGACTGTACTTCATACTCCTCATGGTTCTAAACATGTACAAGATAAGGACGAGGCACGAGGTGGTAAAGCGGTTGCAGACCAAAGGTTTTAATAAGGAGACATGAAATACATTTGAGATACGAATATTAGAAGGAAGGTCTAATGCGTAAGCCACTGGGTTAATCCTGCAAAGAATATAGAAAGGCCCAATAAACCAAGGTGCGAACTTCAGAGAGGGAACACGAAGTTGGAGGTTGCGAGATAATAGCCAGACCCTGTCCCCAACCTAGTAGGAAGGCGCAGGCAGGCATCTGTGGTCAGCAAGGAGTCTGTACCTGGACTTGTGCCCAAGTGGAATGAAGACCACGGAGATACTCCTCTAATGCAGAAATACTCTGCGGAACAAATGAGTCAGGCAACATGATAGGTTGATAACCATAGTTCGCCATAAACGGGGACAATCGGGAAGCAGAATTCAAGGCACTATTGTGAGCAAACTCCGCCCACGGTAAGAGGTCTGACCAGTTGTTATGATGGTCAGAAATATAGCAACGTAGAAATTGCTCCAAGGACTGACTGGCTCGTTCTGTGGCCCCATTAGACTGCGGTTGATACGCAGAGGAGAAAGCAAGCTGAATTCCCAACTGTGCAAAAAAGGCTCATCAGAACCGGGACACAAACCTGGTAGGAAGGCGCAGGCAGGTGTCCGCAGTCAGCATTGAGTCTGTACCTATCTTTAGCATGTCGCAAAGCCTCCTGGACTTGTGCCCAAGTGGATTGAAGACCACAGAAATACTCCTCTAATGCAGAAATACTCTGCGGAACAAATGAGTCAGGCAACATGTTAGGTTGATAACCATAGTTCGCCATAAACGGGGACAATTGGGAAGTAGAATTCAAGGCACTATTGTAAGCAAACTCCGCCCACAGTAAGAGAACTGACCGGTTGTTATGATGGTCAGAAATATAGCAACGTAGGAATTGCTGATTGGCTCATAGGACTGATTGGCTCGTTCTGCGGCCCCATTAGACTGCGGGTGGTACGCAGAGGAGAAAGAAAGAAGGTGTGGGTCCCGTTACATCTGGCGTAAAACTAACACAGCATTTCATAAAAAGAACATCATGCCAACAGTCACTCATGGTGGTGGTAGTGTGATGGTCTGGTGCTGCTTTGCAGCTTCAGGACCTGGACGACTTGCCATAATTGATGGAATCATAAATTCTGCGCTCTACCAGAAAATCCTGAAGGAGAATGTCTGGCCATCAGTTTTTGACCTCAAGCTCAAGCGCACTTGGGTTATGCAGCAGGACAATGATCCAAAACACACCAGCAAGTCCAACTCTGAATGGTTAAAAAAAATCTAAATAAAGGTTTTGGAGTGGCCTAGTCAAAGTCTGGACTTAAATCGATTGAGATGCTGTGGTATGACCTTAAAGAGGTTGTTCATGCTCGAAAACCCTCCAATGTGGCTGAATTAAAACAATTCTGCAAAGAAGAGTGGACCAAAATTCTTCCACAGAGATGTGAAAGAGGCATTGCCAGTTATTGCAAATGCTTGATTGCAGTTGCTTTCGCCAAGGGTTGCAAAGCCAGTTATTAGGTTTAGGGGCAATTACTTTTTTCACAGCACTGTACTTCCCATGAGGGTCACAGAATCAGTCGACAGTGGACTAAAGCTGAGACTGATGTCACAGAGCCAATCCAGACTATGGAGAGATCCCTACAATAATGTCGAGATCCACCCCGATGCCTTACAGGCAGCTGGCTAAGCCTCTCAGCACTCCTCTGAGAGCCTGAGCCAGCTGCACTCGCCCTCCCCCCTGTCTGGCGCAACACTGAGCGCTGTAGGGGCAGAGCATAAAATGGACCTGAGAAATGAGCAATATGTGGTAACAAGATTGCTCAGTTTTGTGGCTTAGAGCCGGCGGAGGACAGCTGCAGCATCAGATTAATCCTGCAGCAGGTAGGTAAGCATCGGTGTTTATTTTTTTAACCCCGGCACTTCTCATTTAACTTTAATCTTAGGTCCCTGGCGAGGGCATGCAGTCACAATTTGAGGTTGGCGAAAAGAAGGTTTATTCTGAAATTGTGTAAAGGGCACTTCATGGTTTGCGCAACAAAAATGTGGCACTCCGTAACTACGTAAAAATTCAGTCATAGTATCAGCTATGGAATTCTTGACCTGATGTTCAATAAATGAGTCATCTACAACTAATGTAATATTTGGGTGTGACTGGCAGCTAAATGATACTAAGGAGGCAGCACCCCTTCCTTTATGGAACATTATAATTATTTTTTGATAAAAAGGTTTCTCTATGTAGCAATTACTCACGGTGGAGCTGCTGGTTTAAAGCGGGCTGTTACTGTCACCTTCGTTACCTCAATTTCACCAGAACCGGGTCTAGGGTCCCGTTGAGCTTAATACCAGACAATGTAGGCACTGGACACTTGAGTATCTTTTCCAAAGTTTTAATAAAGAGTAACTGAAGGAAGTAACAGGAAAGAGGTAGAAGAAGAATTGCAGGGAAGTTCAAATACCTTTTCTTAGTGTAGTATTATGAATTGGAATCTTGTAGATGAATGTACTCTACATTTAGAGTTGAATCTTTGCCTGCCCGGATAGGTTTCTCTCACTAACCTAGCAGCTGATACGTAGCATGAACAAAAGTCTCGTATGATCCTCTGCCACAGGATGTAATGGTTTACGATGAATAGCAAACATGGCACTAGAACCTTTAAGCCGACCCGGCAGTACTACGTGGTAGGTTAACTTTAGGATGTGTCCTCCAACTGAGTCACCAGGCCCCTCTCCAGACCAGCACTCTGCATGATCCTTCCATGATGGGTCCTCCCCTGGGATCTTCTCAGTTGTCCAGCTTCTTCCTGCAGGACAGACAGCACAGGACCATTCCTTCGCCGCTGTGGTAGGCCCCAGACAGGCTTCTGGGCCCACCCACACGCTGCAGCAACGGTTGGAGGACCACAAGGTTGTACTCCTAACACAAACCTGTCGGCCAGGAGGGCCAGCAGGTGGAATGAAAGAACCCCTAAAACATGGCGTCTGTCCCATAAATACCCTCTCCCAGAGGACCACCTCCACCGAGTTATCTCCGGGAGAGAGGAGCACTTATACACTTTAACGTGTTGCCTTTCCAACACCGACCCATGGCGACAACGACACCCACAGGCACAGTGTGAAACTACACGCAACACAGCCAAACTGGAACAGAGGCTAAATCTGACTATGTATGAACAAGTAACCCACTAAATTTACCTATAAGTGGTAGATTGAAAAATCTACCAGCTCTACATCTATAACATGATTGGCAGATTTGGAGAAAATCAAACTTGTTTTTCTAGGGATTCAACTTCCCCTTTACAAACAGGAAACAACTTGGGTATAAAAGCAACGGGTTCAACTAATTCATAACACCATCTTGCTAACACCATCCAACAACAATGTCTTCAACTAAAGGAGGACCCCATGGACATCATGGACACCATGGGCATCACGGACACCATGATCAGAAATGCCAGGACCGTAAGAAGTATTTTATGCTTATATAATCTTTGAAATAGTGGGAAAAATGACTGGCCTTACCCAGTTTTGGTGTCTACAACACTCATGTGTTAATGTAAATCCACAAGTCCCATGTCACCAGTATAAAAGAATAACTTATTTTTTTAGTATAAGGGATAACTTGTTAGTTTAAAGGATAATTCATAAAAACCTAAATTACCATGTCTGTTTCATAGAAATTTTACTTCAACATGTTCAGCGATCTTATGTAAGAATACAGTATGTTTTAATCAATCACCACCAGCAAGCACATTATTTTCTCCTATAATATTTTAGTGCTATTCTTTTGTGCCATACAAATATGCTGCTGTAAATCTGAGTAATTATCAGAGATTAAAGATATAGAAATATTTGCTACTAGACAATTTTATCAAATTAAGCTTTAGTGTTTTCTTTTCGAAAACCTTTACAGTATATATTATCATTAATAGTAGTGATCTAAGGGCTAAAAAATATGTGGAATTATTTATAATGTCCTTATTTTTCTTTTTCAGCATGCAAACCAGTGCAGCAATGTCAGGACCAAACACCAAAGTGCCCTACGCCTGGTGAGTCAGTAAACATTAAAAATAATTTAAAAAATTTAATTTTTATGTATTTAGCTGGAATAAATTGCCATTATGTTATTTTGTGAAACGATTTATGTAGAACACATCAGTGGTAAAACATTTTCACTTCAATTAGGGCAACATTTAATTATGTGGGCAGCCACTGCTTACTGTTTTTTACTATTCCTTTATATTGGCTTTAGGAATTTACAAACGCAGCAATTTAGAAATGGGATGAAAGGTTTTGCACTGGGAAACACTTTTGATAGATAGGTAATCCATTTTATATACAACTCTATAGATCAGACCAAAATGAGAAGGAAAGGGGGACAAAGGGACAGTCCCTTGAAATCAGGGACAGTTGGGCGCTATGTAGATCAGTGGCTAACTAGGTAAAAAATCCAGGATTGGCATGGCTACTCCGGGTCATCATGCTTTTTAAAACATGTCAGCAATGGCAGCTGTCAATGTCTAGCCTTTTGGAGCAACTTTAATATTAAAGTGTACATGCATTCAAAACTAACATTTTAGTTTTGGATGGACCACAATAGATGGAAGGATCAGCTGGGTTTGTTATTTTCTTTAAGATACTGTAACAAGGTGCCACAGCAGAATCTCCAGCATTGCCTCTCAACTCTGACAACTGTAAAGCAAAAAAGGGTGTCACACTTTTTTTGTACATTTTCCATGATGTAAAATATTTTAAATATAATCCAGATACAAGAATGTGATCATCAGGTAATGGGTTCAGTGATGGGGTATAGTTGGGGGAGATACGGTGCCCGAGAGTAATGAGTTATAAGTTACTTAACCTGTAAGCTAAAAACATTTTATTTTCTAGTTTTGCTAGATTTGGACAGAGTGGAAAAGGATCAGAATTCCTCTCAGGTTTTATTGCTATTCCGGGGTCCATTAGCAAATTACCCTCACTTCCTATCCTACTGAAAGTGTTTTAACTTTTATCCAGGCAGGAAGTACGGAACAATCTGCAACAGGGACACAGTCAGAAAAAATCCTCTTCCCCTACTCTACTAAAAAAAATATATCTATATATTTTTGTTTGTGTTGATGTCCCAGATTGCAGTAAAAACTTGACAGCGTTTATAACCCTTTCTAAAAATGTTACTTTAACATGTTTAGGTACAGTATATTATGTAAGAATACCTTTTAATCAATCACCACCAGAGATCAAAGATATAGAAATATTTGCTACCAGACACTTTTCTCAAATTCAGCTTTTGTTTTTTTTTCTTTGAATTGTTCTTTAACATTTTTTATATAGTATTATTAACAGTAGTGATCTAAGGGCTAAGACACACATGGCATCATTTATAATGTCCCTACTTTTCCTTTTCAGAATGCAAACCGGTGCAGCAATGCTCTAAGCCTGGTGAGTCAGTAAACATCAGAAATCATTTACAAGTATAATTTTTATGTATTCAACTGGAATTTATTGCCATTATTCAGACAGGAAGTGAGGGAAAATCTGTATTATTTTATTTTTGTGTGTGTTGATGTCCCAGATTTCTCCTTGCATCCCTCAGAAAAAATGTTGTCAGAAGGATAGGAAGTGAAAATAAATCCCAGAGTCCCAGATTGCAGTAAAAACCTTACAAAGGTTATTACTCTTTCTTACTCTATCTAAAACTTATGCCCCGTACACACGGTCGGATTTTCAGACGGAAAATGTGTGATAGGACCTTGTTGTCGGAAATTCCGACCGTGTGTAGGCTCCATCACACATTTTCCATCGGATTTTCTGACACACAAAGTTTGAGAGCAGGTTATAAAATTTTTCGACAACAAAATCCGTTGTCGGAATTTCCGATCGTGTGTACACAAATCCGACGCACAAAGTGCCACGCATGCTCAGAATAAATAAAGAGATGAAAGCTATTGGCTACTGCCCCGTTTATAGTCCCGACATACGTGTTTTACGTCACCGCGTTCAGAATGATCGGATTTTCCGACAACTTTGTGTGACCGTGTGTATGCAAGACAAGTTTGAGCCAACATCTGTAGGAAAAAAATCCTAGGATTTTGTTGTCGGAATGTCCGATCAATGTCCTACCGTGTGTACAGGGCATAACACAGAAGTTTTGCCAGGACAAACACTATAAAGTGAACCTGTAAATGTGGAAATTATGGTAGCTGTCATTGCAAACTTGTTTTTAAAATGTACAGGCTCCATCTGATACTGTCTTCTCTAACTTGTGAGTCACTGACCCAGAACAAGCATGCAGCCAGTTACATGGGAAAAGTCCCATCCTGCTACTGTGTAGTAAATACAGAATGAGGATGACAGCCCTGGAGCTCGTACCTATAAAAACAAGTCAGCAATGGCTTCCCCTATATTTCTATTATTACTCAATTCAGTCATGCAGAATGAGTTCAAAGATGTTCTTGTTACTATTTAACCATGTTAAATGCAGCTTATGTAATTTTATTATTAAACATACTCTATCCATGCTTGCAGTGCAGGCACAGCTCTACTGCAAAAGCCAATTTTGTCACAATTTAGCCCGCAGTTTTCTTGCCTGTGATATGCCCCGTACACACGGCCGAATTTTCTGATGGAAAATGTCCGATCGGAGCGTGTTGTCGGAAATTCCGACCGTGTGTGGGCTCCATCGGACATTTTCCATCGGATTTTCCGACACACAAAGTTGGAGAGCAGGAGATAAAATTTTCCGACAACAAAATCCGATCGCGTCAATTCCGACCGTGTGTGGCCTGTTCCGATGCACAAAGTGCCACGCATGCTCAGAAGAAATTCCAAGACGGAACAGCTCGTTCTGGTAAACTTAGCGTTCGCAATGGATACAGCACTTTCGTCACGCTGCAATGTTAAGAATGGTTTAATGCAGCGCACTCTCTTCTTCTTTATAATGTGACAAGAATTAAGTAGTTTTTTTCAATATATTTTGATTTCTCACATCTGACAACATATTTTATATATTTTTTGGCTTTAATGTAGATTTGTGTTTGTATTTTTTTTTTTTTTTTTTTTTGTGCGATTTTGATTTGTACTCCCGAAAATGTTTGTGTGTGTTTTTTGTGTCAAGTTCCCACAACACCATTGATATGTTGTTCTATTTAATCTGTAGGAGATTGTTTGGTGTTGTTGTCCCTTGTTAATTTCACATTGTACTTTAGAAATGTACCTGAATCGTCACCAACAAACTGTCATTTTTGGATGAAAACACACACAGGAGAGTATAATTTACCTAAAAAATTTTATTAAGGGGTCACAACTAAACAAAGAGGGAGGCAACGCTGGAGAAACTGCAGAAGTGGGCGAAGCCTTGGACCCCCAGGTCACACATCAATAATTTTTAATCAAAACTGGTGGCCTGAGGAGTCCTTATCTAAGGGAGGGCAGTCTGGTCCAGAAGTCCCAGAGATCCGGAAAGCAGCAGATGACATCTGTGTCCCCAGGCTGTGGTCATACGAGAGACTGCATCTTCTGTCAGACCATACTGAACCCAGGGCCATCACTCTTTGGTCTTCCTTCCACGCTTCCTTACACGCTGTGGCTCTGGTGGCGGAGTTGTGGCAGCAGGAGGAGGAGGAGGAGGAGGATGGTCCAACTCAATGACATCCGTCTTGGGTGTTAGTTCCCCACTCACCCCCTTACGTAGGACTTTGTACAGAAGGTCCTCACAGAGCCTGCGTTGACCCTCCTGCATGCCCTGCAATTTGGTGGCAGCCATGCAGGCAAAGGCCTCTTCAGGAGTTGGTAAGGCTCTGAGGGACGCAGAAGCCTCCTGGATCAGCCTGAATGCTGAATCCTGCACGGGACTCGGAGTCGCCTTCCTGGCTCGTTTATGTGGCAGGCAGAGAGGAGGGACCTGAGACTCAGTCAGGCTGCGACTGGTCCCAGGCTTCTCCTGGCTGACACTTAGCCCCGCCTCCTCCTGACTGCCACATTCCACAACCTCCTCCTGGCTGAGGTCTTCCTGTGTATGAAAAAGGGACATAGTTTTAGTATTGTTTTCATCAATCACACACAATTTTCACCTCCTGACTGTTGCAAATTGAATGTTAACAAATATAACAGACTATCCTTCTGAGCCCAGCATTTTTCATTTGTGTCCCAATTTTGGGTGCCCACTACTGTCTATTGATATGTAAAACACTTTCAAGCAGCAATTAGTGATCAATAATAACATCTAGTAAACATCATTTATTTATTGACCAGAAATCTGTAGAAGAATGCTATACCTGACTCCAGCTGGGCTCCTCCACTTCTTCCTGGGTGGAAGGCCCAGGTTGGACATCGGAAGCCTCAGCTGGGGTGGAAGGAAGAGTGGAAGGAAGAGTAGAGAGGGATTCCCTGACTTCAGTGTGGTCTGACAGAAATCGCAGTCTCTCATAGTACCACAGCCTGGGGACATAAACCTCATCTGCTGCAGCTCCGGATCTCTGGGAATCCGTGACCTTCTTGCGCTCCCTAAGATATGTGCTCCTCAGGCCACCAATTTTAGCTTTTAAATAAGGGATGGTTGCTGTGGGGACCACCGGCTTCACCAACTCCAGCAGTTTCTCCAGCGCTGTCTGCCTCTTCTGTTTGTGATTATAGTGGGGGTGTCTGACCTGCCACAGACAGGGCAGCTCCCTGTATTTGTCAATGAACAGGGGCAGGAAATTGTGGTCGTTGAACCCATCCATTTTCTCTGCAAGACACAACACAAGACAAACCCTAATGTCAGGCCAAACTCCCCTAATCTTGTTACAATATAGGCTTCCATTTCGAAGCAGTATAGGCACAAGTTTAGATCTTACCTTCGTTATCACGATCGGCTTCTCCGATGCTCCTTCCTCCGCTCACAGATCGTACGTAATACGCACGTGTGTTACTCTTTATACACACTGCGCATGCGTATAACTCCGCCCGCCCCTGATGTTCTTTCTAGTCTATTCCCCGCCCCTTTTCGTTCGGCGCAGTGGGGGAAGAGCACATGGTGGATAGACAGCAGGTGCGTGCTAATTGTAGCAACGAGGAGGAGGGGGAGGAAAGGCCGGAGCCTGAAACGTCCCAATCCAGAAGGAGATTTAAGGACTCAAATATGTCCTTTGGGGAGATGTTGTAAATGGTGGACATGCTGAAGAAGTCCGACTATGATGGAAAGTATGGGCCTTACCCCAACCCCAATGTCCGAAAGGCCAAGATCATGGCGAAAGTGGTCAGGAGTCTGCACCGGAATTTCGGGGTACGACGATCGAAAGATCAGCTCAGGAAGCGGTGGTCGGACCTCAAATTACGAGAACATGAGCAGTACAGAAAGATCCGGAGAGTGCTGCAAAAAAGTAAGTAGTTGTGCTGTGTTCCTATTCTTTTTGTGTTTATTACGTTCGTGCTGCTCCATGTGCTTTTAGGAACTGTTGTACCGTTTAAAATGGCAACTTTCATGTTCATGGGCGCATTATTCGTTCGGATCAAACGTTTTTCGTTCAAACTATAAAATACCATTGTTTAGGCCATATGCATTTGACCACCTATGACGCCCTATACTTGTCTTCAAAGAATTGGGTTGTGTAGATGGCTTTGTTACTAGAATGAAATGCAAACTAGATTGTGTGTAAGGAGATGGCACTGAGCAGCTGTTTTCACATCTGGACACTGGAGCACTAGTGTGGGACAAAAGAACACCATTTTTATTAGGGGGCCACACAGGTGCTCCAGTGTATACTATAGGGGGGTCTCCATCTGTGAAGCTTGTACCAAACAGGTAAAGTATCGCAGCTTGACAAAGGACACTAAAAAAGCTACATCTTGGAACTCTGCTAAAATAGACAATTCTACCCCACTTCCAAGCAATGTTTCATCTTTATAGTTCTGCCATCAAATATCTGTGTGCTAAGTATACCATTTTTGTTTTACATAGGGGATAAAAGACTCGGAAGACACCCCTCATCCGAGGAGACCAGAGCCCCCCCCTCTGGAAGAAGGGGAAATCCCCCCAACACAAGCTGAGCAGGAGGAAGAAGACGTGGTGGAACTAGTCACCACAACAGGTGAGTGTCTGCGACCACAGGCTCAGATAAAAGAGATGGATGGCGGCATTTTTTTTATACCTAATTTATTTTGGGGTTCCTCTCTTTTTAGGTGATCGTGAGGTTGTGGATCCAGATCCTTTCACATCCGAAAGTGCCCAGATCCTGATCCGGGAGATCATGGGGTGTAATTTACAATTGGAAATCATCAAGCAAAACATCAATGATGTTATTCCAAAAAATAAAAAAATCATTGATGTTTTGGGGCGAGTTTAAAGCCCCTCAAAATCACTTTCTTCTTTTGTGTGCTACAATATGCGAAATGTTTTTGTGATTTTTCCCAAAGCCAAATTTGGAGGATGCACACAGTGTGTCAACATGTGCTATCTGCCATCACGGGAGATCAATGGACACATTTTGGGGGTGCAACCCCTTCCTCAATTATAAAGTAGCTGAGAGGAAGGGCTTGCTCCCCCAAAACACATCCCTTGATCCCCCGTGATGGCAGCTAGCACATGTTGACATTGGCAAAATTGTGTGCATCTTCCAAATTTGGCTTTTCCAGGGGTGATTTCCCCCCATCTGAACGCAATATCAAATACAGTTCCTAAATACTTATGTATGATATTGCCTTCAAGTTCTACCAAATGTGAACTTTGTAAGTTCAAGATTTGTGTCTTTCTTGTTGGTTTTACACATACCTGTTTTATGTAAAATGGACATTTTGAGTTTTGATAATGCCACCACAAAAATTGGTATACCACAAACATGTTGGTTTTTTTCTAAACCTTTGGTAAATGCACATGTGATTGTGCAGGTATTAAAAAGATTGTTAATCAAGAATGTGTGGATTATTGTCTCAACGCTACAACACTTTTGGGGTGATGTAATTGCTGTTTTCATTGCAAATGGGGGTTATTTACTAAGGGCAAATCCTCTTGGCACTACAAGTGCAGTTTCAGTGCATTTGCAAGTGCACTTGTAGTAAAATGTGTTTTTGCATTTAGGAAATAACAGCCAACAGTGCTTTGTATAAGGTTACACAATCACGACATTTTCTGCACTCAAAACATTTCTGTCAGGGTCAGCTAAAACAAACACAAGCAGTAAATGTCCACCAAGAATTTCTTTTTTTGTTTTATTATAAAAAGGCTTCACAGATTGTCTGGCATATTGATAGCCCCCCTACCCGCAAAGAACTCCAGGTAGCGTAACCGGACATCACGGGCACTCAGGGAGGGCAAGCCAGGACGGCTACTTTCAAGCGCCGTCAGTGTGGTTTGATGTAGGATTCCGGCCTCAGGCCCAACTGAGCCAGCATAGTTGGCCGAATGTTTCCTTAAAAAGTTATGGAGAACACAGCACGCCAGTATAATATGGTTCAGTTTATACTCCGCCATATGGATGGGTGTCAGAAATAGTCGGAACCGGCTGGCCAGGATTCCAAATGTGTTCTCCACCACTCTTCGGGCTCTGGCTAGCCGGTTATTAAAAACCCTCTGTTCCGGGGTGAGGGTCCTTATTGGGAATGGCCGCATCAGGTGGTCCCCCAGCGCAAACGCTTCATCAGCAACGAACATGAATGGGAGTCCTTCCACATTGTCCTCTGGAGCTGGCAAGTCCAAGCTGCCATTCTGGAGATGCCTGTAAAACTCCGTCTGGGCGATGACTCCACCATCGGACATCCGGCCATTCTTCCCCACGTCCACATACAAGAAGTCGTAATTAGCCGACACCACCGCCAACATCACTATACTATTAAACCCCTTGTAATTATAATAGTACGACCCCAAGTTGGGTGGTGGGACGATGTGGACGTGTTTCCCATCAATTGCCCCTCCGCAGTTAGGAAAGTCCCACCGCTGGGCAAAGTGGGAGGCCACAGTCTGCCATTCCTGTGGCGTGGAAGGAAACTGTTGAGGAAAAAACAATAAACATTACTATTTTTACTCAGAAACATGGCAAGCAGATTATACACAAACATTATGGGGCAACCTCCAGATAGCATTTACTAAGGAGAATTTAACAAGGCCAAAGTATAAGGTACACCTATCATATTCCCCCTCCCCCCCTCTCATGGGCCATTTCTAACATTATAGGGGGTGTGTGGAAATTTTGGACAGGTAACCCTCTTCACTTCATTGAGAGATGAATGCCTAAATAATGGGTATTACTTTGAACAGACCCTCCTTAGTTACACTATTGGCAGACCACTGGACAGGTAAGAAGTGTCATAATACAAAGATATAAATACACATTGTACACATTTGAGGACATTTGGACATTCTGCTATTACCTATCAAGATAATAATAGGATACAAAAACTTGAAACAGTACCATTGGAAAGTATACAGGCAGGCCCTTGCACTACATGCTTTGGGGAATTCATCCATAAATCTGAGCACTAAAGAGGTGGGTATAGTGTGGGTTTGGCAAAGTCAGCAGATAGATGATGAGGATAGAGAATTGGGATCAGCTGACTTAGAGGTTGGGGGAGGGAGGGTTACTAAAAATTTTGGGGGGACACCACAAAAAAAAAACCTCTGGCACTCTGCCTGATTTTAAATCAAAAATAACATTTCAAAACATTTTAGGGGGTGTTTGGGGTAAAGCACTACTATGGAGCTGAAAAAATACATTGTTAAGTGACTACATGAGGTGAATATAGGGCAGGAGACACCATGCTGGGGAGGTTAGTGAAGGGCAAATATGTATGAAGGACATAAAATAATAATTACATAAAAATCCAGCATGCATGAGAACAAAGGGGACATTCACAGCATATTCCAATCATGGTAATTAGGGAATGAGGAAAGAAATACAATATATTATCAAACATTCAATACAATAAAATGTGATATAAAAGGATAAAAATCTTACCTTCATATACTCCTTCTGTAGGACCTGTATGATGGCAGAACAGGTCTCTGGGATAATGATACCCAGAGCCTGGGGGGAGATGCCTGTCGAGAACTTAAGGTCCTGCAGACTTCTCCCTGTCGCCAAATACCGCAGGGTAGCGACCAACCTCTGCTCCGGAGTGATGGCTTGCCTCATGCAGCTATCCTGCCTGCTGATATAGGGGGTCAGCGAAGCCAACAGATGGTGAAAAACGGGTCTGTCATCCTGAGAAAGTTCCTGAAATCATCAGGATTATTCTCACGGATCTCACGGAGCAAAGGCATATGAGAGAACTGGTCACGCTGAAGCAACCAATTCTTGGTCCATGAACTCCTCCCCACCCTGTTCATGGACTGGACTTGTGTCAAGGTCAGGACCCCAACACCAAGCACCCGCACAGCACGAACTCTACGAGGAGTACGCATACGAAACATGGCTAGAAAACGGTCGACTGCTCAGAACGAAGTAACAGAATGCACTGAAGAACAGCAAGGCCTGTGAAGAGCGACCTGAAAAACAGCAACGAGCGGGCAAGATCGCACAGAAAACTCCGATACGAACTGACTGCACGCACTGAAGAGCAGATACAAACCCACAAGCACAAACTGAACGGCAGAAAACGATCTGAAAGCCACGAGTCTGAAAAAGCGCGAATCGTCTCTCACCAAACTTTTACTAACACGAGATTAGCAAAAGGAGCCCAAAGGGTGCCGTGCTTGGTTCTGAACCGGCCTTTTCTAGTCTCGTCGTACGTGGTGTACGTGACCGCGTGGTTGGCGATCGGAAATTCTGACAACTTTGTGCGACCGTGTGTAGACAAAATAAGTTTGAGCCAACATCCGTCGGAAAAAATCCTAGGATTTTGTTGTCGGAATGTCCGAACAAAGTCCGACCGTGTGTACGCCCTATAATTCTTACCTCCTTTCTGCAGTGCTACTCCTAAATCTATGTTTCCTTTCACATGTGGAGTTTTGCTTCTGTGCTCACCTATGGGCATCACCTGCAATTCTTGTTTCCCGGATTCCCTTCTGTTTCCTTTCGTTGTACTCTGCTTACAGTAGTGGTCTCCGCATCTTGGCTGGGTGTACCAGAGGGCCGCGACCAGGTTCCATCTTGCTGCAAGTCCATCCCCACCATCAGGAGCCCTGGTGAAGAAGCAGGCTGGGGTTTGGACTCCGCACCCTGGGAAAACCTAGTTGCCATTCTACAAGGGCTCACTACAACAGAAAACTGACAAATCTCTTTAGTTGTCTGGAACTGGGCTTTAGAATTATAGGGCCATTTACTCCAGATTGTATACAGCTGTTTCAGGCTTGTTGGCCATCACCAGTTCAATGTATGGAAATCATGGCCTCTGTTATTCAGGGCTTCAGGATCAACGAGGCAGTATAACTAGACTGGTTATGGTGAAATGTTAACAATTGTATTGGAGTATATTTAGGGATGCCATACTGATTCATAATGTACAGGCTGACATGGTTCTAAAGGCAAAATTTAGCACCTATATAATTATTATATGTAAGACAACAAGAGTGACTAGTGTGAATACCAGGTTTTTCTCTTAAGTCACAATGTGGGGAATTGTATATATTTTATGTGGTCAGTTAAGAAAACAAATGAATAACACGTATTCATAATATAATTTTTTGTTTGCACAGATCCTTGCCTCCCCTGCCCTCCTGAGCCATGCCAGACCCAACAACAAGGATGTAAAAAAATAAAATCTACACGAAAGACTCAAATGAAGCAATACTAAGCACACGAGTGATTACAAATTTTATGTTGTCTATGTCTTGATGTTCTGTGTAAGTCTGCATATTCAATAAACTTGACAAAAACATTAAAAAAAAAAAGCTTTTGGAAATTATTTCCTAACCTTGGCAATGTTACCCTGTAGTAAGATGGTGGATGTATGTTACTGGTATTGAGGTCTGGAATGGTAATGTGGCAATTCTAAAATGTGATGAAAAAATAAACAGGCCTATGTAAAGTTCGGGATTAAGATAGTTAAGAAAAGTCTTCTGAATAAAAAAAGGCACCAGTTTCTTATTGTTTTTCCCGGGGCCACCATTATAAATAATGGGGTCCTATACAGCCTGGCTAGTTTCTCCCCATGCACCACCCACTGCCCCACTATCCTGCATCCCCCACTACTCTCTCTGTACACCTCTGACACCATTACACCCCACATTCTGTAACCCCTGCATCCCCCAGCACCTGGCATTCTGCAAACACTGCATCCCCCACTACCCAGCATTCTGCACCCTCTGCATCCTCCACTATGCCAAGTTTGCACCCACCACTACCTCGCTGCACCACCTGCATCCCCCACTATTTGCTCTTTACCCTCATCAAACCTCAATCTTTACCCCCCTGCACCCCACTATAGGAATCAATGGAAACTCATAATTTGTTCCAATGTCACTGCTAGTGTATGCAGTACTGCATGTGGCCAGAGGTGGGGGACACCGGAGACACTCGGAAACACTCGGAGACATTAAGAGACCACTCGGAGACTCTCGCAGACACTCGCAGACACTCAGAGACACTTGCAGACACTCAGAGACACTCGCAGACACTCTCAGACCCTTGGAGACTGACAGAAACCATTAATTAGACTGAGAAAGAAGTACAGTTAAATCTCGCTTGTTTATTAATAATAAAAAAAGGTAGAGAGAGTAAACGTAGTCAAAACATAGCCAGAGTACAGGAACCGGAACGGATAGTCAGACAAGCCAAAATGTCAGGGAGCCAGAGATGAGCGCAGAAGAACAGCAAGCAGGATCTGGAGCCAGAAGGAATGTCAGCAAAGCAAGTCTTTAACAGGAACACAGGAGAGCGTCTCTAGTGACCAAGGCGAAGGCAGAGATCATCTGGTTTGGACGGCTCAAGTAGGCAGGACTGACGAGCAGGATATCATCAACAGATGAGTCACTGTGGAGAGATAGGAGCTGGCAATTAGCCAACAGCTGAGCGGCCAGCTTTGAGAAGGAAGGGCTGAGCCCAGCCCTGACAATACCCCTCCTCAATGACCCCTCCCCCTCGGAGGACCACTAGGCTTGAGGGGAAAACGTCTATGAAAATCACAGAAGAGGAAATGGGCATGTACGTCCGAGGATGAGACCCAAGAGCGTTCCTCCGGACCATACGCTTTCTAATGCACCAGGTACTGTATGCGCCCACGGAACCTAAGGGAGTCAACAATGGACTGTACTTTATGCTCCTCATGGTTCTCAACCTGTACAAGGTCGAGGCACCGAGGTGGTAAAGCAGTTGCAGACCAAAGGTTTTAATAAGGAGACATGAAATACATTTGAGATACGAATATTAGAAGGAAGGTCCAATGCGTAAGCCACTGGGTTAATCCTGCAAAGAATATAGAAAGGCCCAATAAACTGAGGTGCGAACTTCAGAGAGGGAACATCAAGACGGAGGTTGCGAGATGATAGCCAGACCCTGTCCCCATCCTGGTAGGCAGGCGTCTGCGGTCAGCATGGAGTCTGTACCTATCATTAGCATATTGCAAAGCCTCCTGGACTTGTGCCCAAGTGGAATAAAGACCACGGAGATGCTACTCTAACGCAGGAATACTCTGCGGAACAAAAGAGTCAGGCAACATGGAAGGTTGGAAACCATAGTTTGCCATAAACGGGGACAATTGGGAAGCAGAATTCAAGGCACTATTGTGAGCAAACTCTGCCCACGGTAAAAGGTCTGACCAGTTGTTATGATGGTCAGAAATATAGCAACGTAGGAATTGCTGATTGGCTCGTAGGACTGATTGGCTCGTTCTGCGGCCCCGTTAGACTGCGGGTGATATGCAGAGGAGAAAAAAATCTGAATTCCCAACTGTGCACAAAAGGCTCGCCAGAACCGGGACACAAACTGACTACCCCTGTCTGAGACAATCACCTTGGATAGCCCATGTAAGCAAAAGATCTCCCGAGCAAAAATGGAAGCCAGTTCCTTAGAAGTTAACTTCTTAAGTGGAATACAATCAGATATTTTCGAGAACCGGTCAACCACCATAAGGATAACTGTGTTGCCCTGGGATTTATGTAACTCCACAATGAAATCCATAGACAGGTGGGTCCAGGGCCTTTCTCCATTGGGTATGGGTTGTAGGAGGCCCACTGGAAGGTGTCATGGAGTCTTACTCTGAGCACACACAGAACAGGCAGCTACAAAGGCAGTTACATCAGCACATAGACTAGGCCACCAGAATTGTTGGGAAATGGCCCAAAAGAGTTGATTCTTCCCAAGGTGGCCAGCTGCCTTGGGAGAATGGTAAGTCTGGAGCACGGCAGTTCGGAGACTCTCTGGTACAAAGCAGCGGTCACAAGGTTTCTCAGTAGGAGCATGAACCTGAGCAGCAAGAATTTTGTCACCCAAAGAGGAAGTGAAACTGGTGCGAACCGTAGGCAGAATACGATCAGGAGGAATCGCAGGAACTGGAACCGACTCCATGAGGCGTTTAGCCTCAGACAAGAATGTGAGATTCTTATGGTCAGATAATGGTCACATAATAATCAAAATAACACACCCTGTGACAGATGTGAAAATAATGAATAAAGTGTTGACATAAAGTTCATAAATATTCCGGTAAATGGTCTGAAAAAATCTATAAATGAAAACTCTTGGTTGTTCTTTGTGATCTTCCGCCACACCTCAGTGTTTGTGCTTCCACTCCCACTTAAAGATTTGCACTCACCAGCTACAATTGCCTCCCACTCTCATGTTTGGGGGTTAAAATGTGATCTCCAGATTCCAAACGTGATCTCCAAATAGCGAGCGTAAATGCAACAAATCCTTTTCCTCAAGAAGTGATTGCTCCACATGAAAATGAAAAAATGCTCCAAATAGTGTGATAAAGTACAGCAAAAAAACACTCCAAAGGAAATCGTAACATAAATTCCATGAATTGGTAAAGCGATCTATAGTGGTCACAGCGGACCCCCGGGCGTGGCTATACGGCAAGCATCTGAAGCGTGACACAAGACGTTGTGACGTGACACGCTGCATCGAATGGTGGAGGCTTGAGACTAGGAGTGAGTGAGATTGTACAGCTGACACACTATCCTGGGTCCGCTGTGACCACTATAGATCGCTTTACCAGTGCATGGAGTTTATGTTATGATTTCCTTTGGAGTGTTTTTTTTGTTTTTACACACGTGAGTGCAATGGTGTGCGATGGTTTGAATTTTTAATAAATTTGCTGTACTTTATCACACTATTTGGAGCATTTTCTCATTTTCATGTGGATTAAACATTTATAGATTTTCATTTATAGATTTTTTCAGACCATTCATCGGAATATTTATGAAGTTACAAATAAACTTCCAATAATAGTTGACAAAGCCAAGAAAATGCTGCCGAGGATGTAAACAGGTCGGGGCCACTGTAGGACTGCTGAAAGTTTCTCTGGGGCCATCGAAAAACCAGCAGTGGAAATGACATAACGCAGGAATTTAACCTGTTCACGACGGAATTCGCACTTCTCCAATTTACGATAGAGATTGTTCTCTCTTAGTTTCTGAAGCACACAACAGACATCTGTGTGGTGGCTCTCCAGGGACTTGGAAAATATGAGGATATCGTTGAGATAAACCACCACACATAACTTCAACAAATCTCAGAGGACATCGTTAATAAATTGCTGGAAAACTGCCGGGGCATTACAAAGGCCAAAAAGCATTACGAGGTACTCATAATGGCCTTTTCTGGTATTAAACGCAGTTTTCCACTCATCGCCCTCCTTAATTCTCACAAGATTGTATGCCCCTCTCAAATCAAGCTTTGTGAAAACCGTTGCTCCCTTGAGGCTGTCAAATAACTCCGTAATCAACGGAATCGGATAGGCATTCTTAATTGTGAAACGATTGAGACCCCTATAATCAATACACGGTCTCAGTTCACCACTCTTCTTCGCAAAGAAGAAACCAGCCCAAGCAGGAGACGAGGATTTGCAGATGAAACCTCGAGAAAGTGCGTCTGCAACATACTCCTCCATGGCCTTATCCTCCAAGACCGATAAGGGGTAAACCCGGCCACGAGGAAGTATGGCACCAGGTTGAAGGTCAATTGCACAATCATATGACTGGTGTGGAGGCAAACTACCAGCTTGACCTTTGTCAAAGTCATTGCTAAAATCGTGGTACTCCTCCAGCAGTGAGGAGAGAGAAGAAGAGCACAGGACCTGGGCTACCTTCTGGAAGCATGTCTTACTGCATTGTGGTGACCAGGAGAGAACCTCAGCACAGAGCCAATCAAAAGAGGGGTTGTGCCTCTGTAACCAAGGATAACCAATAACCAGTGTAAACTTAGGTGAGGAAATAACTTGGAAATTGATTATCTCATGGTGAAGAGCCCCTACGGCCATGGACAACGGAACAGTCTCATGAGTCTCATGGGAAGGCTGTAGAGATCTCCCATCAAGAGCCTCAATGGCAAGTGGAGTGTCACACAGCTGCAGCGGAATTGAGTGCTTCGATACAAAGGCAGCATCCATGAACAGGCCTGCAGCCCCAGAGTCGATTAGAGCCTGTATCTCGACGGACAACTCAGCCCAAGAAAGGGTAACCAAAACCAGGGGCTTATCCTTCTGGATCCTTCTGGATAACTGGGAATGAAACAACGCCACCTAAGGTCTGCCTGTGACAGGACTTCAAGGTTCGGGCTATCCCTGGACGGGTTGGGACAAGACTTCAAAAAGTGACCTGCCTGGCCACAATAAAGGCACAATCTCTCCCTCCTCCTAAGGGTTCTCTCATCCGCAGAGAGGCGCGTAAAGCCCAAGTGCATGGGTGATCTCCACTGACCGACTCGGTACCAGGAGGGATGGGAGGTGAGGGAGAGGCAAGGGTGGGACTGCAAAGCTCGGAGTAAAATATACAGGAGGCTTCTGCAAGAGCTCCTTAAAAGAGAGTCTTTCTCTGTGTCTGGAGTCAATGAGGATGGCAAACGTGATCAACTTCTCCAGCTCAGTGGGTATATCTTGGGCTGCTATCTCATCCTTGATGGTATTCAAGAGACCATGAGAAAAAGCAGCCACGAAGGCCTCATTGTTCCAAGCAACCTCTGAGAGTACTCTGAGAGTACGGAATTCAATGGCATAATGAGGAACAGTTCTCGTACTCTGTTTGATGGACATGAGGCACTTGGCAGCAGAAGCGGAGCGTGCGGGAATGTCAAATACCCTTTTAAAGGAAGCCACAAACTCTGGGTAACTCAAGACAACAGGTTTTTGCGTCTCCCATTGAGGGTTTTCCCAGGCTAAGGCTCTCTCAGAAAGCAAAGATATCATGAAACCTACTTTGCTTCTGTCTGTGGGAAATGCCTGGGGCTGCATCTCAAAGTATATCTCAACCTGCTTGAGAAACCCTCTGCATTGGACTCGATCACCCCCAAATCACTGGGGAAGTGGAGCGGAACCAGACATACCTCTTATAGAGGTAATACTCGAGGCGGGTGCCTGCACAGAGACTGGAGCAGCAGCAGGGATGGCCTGCAATGCATGTTGTACTGGAGCAGCCACAGTGGGAGATTCCAGGCGAGCCATGCGACTCAGGAGCGTTTGTAACACCATGGCAAACTGATCCATGCGGTGATCCTGCTCATCCAATCTGGAAAAAATATTATCAATAGGGACGAGCTTTCTGTTCGAGTCGAATATGAGTCCAACTCGAAACATCGGCTGTTCGATCATTCGGCGAAGATCGAACATTATGGGGCGTTCGCACCAAATTGAAGTGGCGCGTCACGCCCCATAATGCACTGCGTCATCGCAGTGCATTGCTGGCTGATGATTAGCCAAGCATGCACTATGACCCGCATGCTTTGGCCAATCACAGTGCCATCAGCAAAGAGAGGGTAGGGTGCCTTTGGCCAATTATGGCTCAGGGGGCTAAGTCCACGCCCCACACTATATAAGGCCGCCTGCACGTCTGCCCTGTGTAGAGTGTTGCTGGCGTTAGATTGAGCAGGCAGTCCGTTCCTGGTGTACTGTTTCTAATTTACTTCAGGCAGGCAGGTGATTCAGTTAGCTGCAGTGCATTTAATATATATATATATATATATATATATATATATATATATATATATATATATATATATATATATATATATATATACACACAGTCAGACTGGTATATATATATATATATATATCCACTGTATCCAGTTTAGCTAGAGCTCACTGCAGTCCATTCCTGGTGTACTGTTTCTAATCTACTTGAGGCAGGCAGGTGATTCATTTAGTGTATTTAATATACTGTATATATACACACTGTATCCAGTTTAGCTAGATCTCACTGCAGACCGTTCCTGGTGTACTGTTTCTAATATACTTCAGGCAGGCAGTTGATTCAGTTAGCTGCAGTGTATTTAGTGTGTAATATATATATATATGTATATACAGAATTGTTGATATTTTTGCATATTTATTAAAAAAGAAGAACTGAAATATCACATGGTCCTAAGTATTCAGACCCTTTGCAGTATTTAGTAGATATAATAGAAAGAATACCGTGCTGTAGTGCAGACAAAATTTCTTGCAAATCTTGTCTTAAGATATAGTGTTGTGAATAACAAAACTAAAATTACCAAAACAGTGATTAAAAATCATACAAAAATTATTATAAACAAGCAGCCGCACTATGTGAGATACACACATTAACATAAACAATAACCAAAATAGCAGCGCTAATATTTCTGAGTAAATAGATAATACTAAATAGTGACATTAACCTTATTTTTTATCAAGAGAAAATGAAAAATTATTACATAGTACAAAATTTAAAGAAGTGAACCATTTTTTGTTATACAGCCCAAACACCGCAAATATTAGTCCATATATAGTGCTGTGAGGAGACCTGGGCTCGAATATCTGTCTTCAGAGAAAAAAGTGGGATAAAAAATTCCTCCACCGCACCACCGTGATAGTTCAAATGAAATGCGCGCTTACCATAAGGCAAGCCCAAAGAAGCTTGCGACCTTAACCCGGTCAGGGCCTTTAACTGGATGGACTGACACTCCACTTCCTATAGCCAAAGGGAATGATAAATACCGCTACTCCACCAGGTTACCCGGAATCGGTCACACCATGGAAGGAGGTATGTATAATTCCAGATTAAGGGATGGTTCCCATTCAAAGGTTCCCCGGAAAAAGAAAGGGAAACACCATAGCGTAATCCTGGTACTAGCTTTTATTAAAAAGATTAAAAGAACACTTACAGTGTAGTAGATTCGTAACAGCATAAGAAACAGCCGGCCGGCTAAACAATCACCCTTCCTGAAGACGGTACATGCAGCACGTCAGCACGTCAGCTCCTCCCGACGTGCGTTTCATCACACTCTGACGTCGTCTGGGGCACGGGCGATGCACTGACGTGTCATACATAAATAACATAACAATAACACCAAGCCTCATTGTGAAACGGGACCGGAAATCACCTTGCGCTTCACCACATCGTGGCGGAATGTTAAGAAGCCATCTTGAGTGCGGGAAATTTGCCAGAACAAAAAAGTCCTCGATAGAGGAACTCAGTAAACTTAAAAAATTGATTAAAAAACAAGGAAGTAAACTCCAAACAAACACACACCTTTCCTTGGTTGGGATATATATACAGTCCCAAAGGGAGTGTGATATACCAACCGTTCAATGCGAGGCATTGTATTTATTACATCGCATTCTTACAAAAGTTTGCAAGGAGTGATGAATGTCCTATCGGGGCCATCCAAGGTAACTATATGGGGTGTACATAGAAAACGCACTATTGAAACCCCACCCCTCATAGGGATCAAAATAAATATAAAAAAAAAAAGGGAATATAAATTTAGTGTAAATAAAAATAATCAATTAATACATTAGAAATAAATAAAAAACTTATGTTGAATAATCCTACCACTACCCATATCCATAAGGTGGGTACATGTTTTAGATAATAAAAAAGAAATAACCGCGCTAAATATAAGTGAAACACGTGAAACAATCTCCAAGACTTCCGTGAGGAAGTACACATATAAATACAAAAATGTTGAAAATAATTAACAATTAAATTATGAAAAGTACATGGGTCAACAAATGTATGTATGAATCAAACATGAGTGTCCATATGTGATATTTGCAAATAAAAAAAAAGTGTCCATATATAGTAACAGAAAATAAAAATGTGAAGTAATGATCTAAAAACAGTCCAAGAAAGACCCCTTGGATGAATCCAACCAGAGTCAATGGTGTAAAAAATATGAGTGACAACCCATACAGTATTCGCAAATACCCAATAATTGCGTTTACCGCAAGGCAAGCATACACCAGCCTGTATCACGTCTTGGGTTGGAGAATCCAGATGGTGCTCTTAGACTGTATACATCGTAGCTGAAAGGATGCAATGAGGACACCAAACTTCCATCTCATGGACATGTAAATAAAAGGAAACTGGCCATAGTGTAATACTGCCAAACTAATTAAAGTTTAGAAAAGGTAGAAAACTTACACTAGTGCATAAAGATACAGCAGGAAAAGAAGGGGACTTAGAGTGAACACTAGCAAACTCAGTAGTGAAGATGAGACCCCACACTCTGTGCAAATATTGCGCTTACCACAAGGCAAGCCAACAACAGCTTGTGTTCAGTATTGGTTAACCACACCACACTACGTGATCCACCACCAGGCAAATAATGCGCTTACCGCAAGGCAAGCCAACCACAGCTTATGTTCAATAGCAGTATGAGAGATCCATTGGCGTTCTGGACTGCTTGCGGCAGGAACGGGGGGATACAGCAGAGACTCCAAAATGACATCTCACAAGCATGTAAATAAAAAGGAACTGGCCATAGTGTAATACTGATAAAAACGATTTAATAGATAAAGGTAGAAAACTCACATGAGTATGAAAAAAAATACAGCAAACAGCCATCCGGCATAGCGAGCACCCGTCCACACTGAAAATGTCGATGACGTCAGAGCGTCAACCTCCCGACGTACGTTTCACCACAAATGGCGTCGTCTGGGAGATATCCAACCTTCAAAAGGTCTACCCATAGAATATCAATAAATGAAAAGTTAAAAATTTCTGTAGGGGATGCAAAAGGTGATCTCCGCTAACCCACAAAATGGAGTTATTACAACATAAAGGTCCATTGTACAAATCTCTATTGGGAGGCATCCTCTGCTAACATATAACGACTAATTAGTACAGATTAGGCAATCCCCATAAAGCAATAACAAGAACCAAATGGGATCACTATAAGGGGAGGCAAAAATGATTTCTACAACCTCATAAAGTACACCCTAAGAGTATGCCATATGACCCTAACAAAGAGCCCCCTACATTATGGTGAGTACCGATTACACAATTCAAAAAGGAGAGTCCTCACATGATATCCCAAATAAATTGTGCAAAGGGTAAAACCTCTTAAAGTCTCAGAGTCTAGTTGGATATTATGAATTGTCAATAAAAGCATTGGTGTCGGTATCAACATTGAGCCCATAGGGAACATAGCATTTGATTTTATGTATCCAAAGCATCTCAAGTCTGGAGACACTCCTGACTAGAGAGCTACCTCTCCAGTGGGGACGATACTTGTCAATCCCTAAGAAAAGGGTTTTAGAAGGGTCCTTATTGTGTGTAGTTAAGTAATGCCTTAAACTGAGTGTTTTGGGAAACCGTTTTTAACATTAGTGATATGTTCATTCAATCGAACGGAGAGAGGTCGTCTGGTCCTACCCACATACTGTAACCTACATGGGCACTGTAGCAGGTAGACGACCCCCTCCGTTGAACAGGTAATAAAGGGTTCGATATCATGCTCCCTCTGGGTACTATGGGAAATGAATTTCTGGGTCCGTTTACGTGTCCCAGTGTTGATCGAGCAAACACGACATCTTCCACATTTGTAATACCCCTTCAAGTTGTCAAAAAGACCTTTAAAACCCCTGACAGGGGGATCAAGAACATTGGGGGCTAATCTGTCCTTAAGGGACGATGCTCCTCTGAAGATGACTCGTGGTTTCTCTGGTAGGACTGATCTCAAAATGGGGTCATTACCCAATATATGCCAATGTTTATTTAGTAGGCTCTTGATGTTATTATGCTGTATTGAATAAGTCGTAATAAAAGGGAGAGGAACAGGGTTATCCCTAGGGGGTGGCCTCTCACTCAGTAGCTGATTCCTGTCAATAACTTTAACTTCATCCAAGGTTTGAATTATTGACTCAAAAGTATACCCCTTTTCCAAGAACTGATCCATCAGAATATCGGCCTGTTGTAAGAACTGGCAATTATCAGTGCAGTTGCGTTTAAGGCGCATAAATTGGCTCTTGGGAACAGACCGGAACCATCATCCATGGTGACAGCTGTCCATAGGGATATAAGAATTGCGGTTCGTTTTTAAAAAAACGTGGAAGTAACGAACCGGTCATCTTGGATGGCAATATTCAGATCAAGAAAATTAATATTGGACTGGCTAGCCTCAAAACTAAATACAATACCCCTATTGTTTTTGTTGAGATCCTCCATAAAGAGGTCCAGATCACTACGGGTTCCATCCCACAGGAGGAGGACGTCGTCTATGTACCTAGCCCACAGCTTAAGCTGGGGCCTCTGGCAAACATGGACGACATCCTCCTCCCACAGGGCCATAAAAAGGTTCGCGAGGTTAGGGGCATACTTAGCCCCCAGTATTTAGTAGAAGCACCCTTTTGATCTAATACGGCCATGAGTCTTTTTGGGAAAGATGCAACAAGTTTTTCACACCTGGATTTGGGGAACTTCTGTCATTCCTCCTTGCAGATCCTCTCCAGTTCTGTCAGGTTGGATGGTAAACGTTGGTGGACAGACATTTTTAGGTCTCTCCAGAGATGCTCAATTGGGTTTAAGTCAGGGTTCTGGCTGGGCCATTCAAGAACAGTCACGGAGTTGTTGTGAAGCTACTCCTTCGTTATTTTAGCTGTGTGCTTAGGGTCAATGTCTTGTTGGAAGGTAAACCTTCGGCCCAGTCAGAGGTCCTGAGCACTCTGGAGAAGTTTTTCATCCAGGATATCCCTGTACTTGGCCTCATTCATCTTTCCCTCGATTGCAACCAGTCGTCCTGTCCCTGCAGCTGAAAAACACCCCCACAGCATGATGCTGCAACCACCATGCTTCACTGTTGGGACTGTATTGGACAGGTGATGAGCAGTGCCTGGTTTTCTCCTTCAGGTGTTTTTTTAGCAAACTCCATGCAGGCTTTCATGTGTCTTGCACTGAGGAGAGGCTTCCGTCGGACCACTCTGCCATAAAGCTCCGACTGGTGGAGGGCTGCAGTGATGGTTGACTTTCTACAACTTTCTCCCATCTCCCGACTGCATCTCTAGAGCTCAGCCACAGTGATCTTTGGGTTCTTCTTTACCTCTCTCACCAAGGCTCTTCTCCCCCGATAGCTCAGTTTGGCCGGACAGCCAGCTCTAGGAAGGGTTCTGGTCGTCCCAAACATCTTCCATTTAAGGATTATGGAGGTCACTGTGCTCCTAGGAACCTTAAGTGCAGCAGAATTTTTTTGTAACCTTGGCCAGATCTGTGCCTTGCCACAATTCTGTCTCTAAGCTCTTCAGGCAGTTCCTTTGACCTCATGATTCTCATTTGCTCTGACATGCACTGTGAGCTGTAAGGTCTTATATAGACAGGTGTGTGGCTTTCCTTATTAAGTCCAATCAGTATAATCAAACACAGCTGGACTCAAATGAAGGTGTAGAACCATCTCAAGGATGATCAGAAGAAATGGACAGCACCTGAGTTAAATATATGAGTGTCACAGCAATGGGTCTGAATACTTAGGACTATGTGATATTTCAGTTTTTCTTTTTTAATAAATCTGCAAAAATGTCAACAATTCTGTGTTTTTCTGTCAATATGGGGTGCTGAGTGTACATTAATGAGGAAAAAAATGAACTTAACTGATTTTAGCAAATGACTGCAATATAACAAAGAGTGAAAAATTTAAGGGGGTCTGAATACTTTCCATCCCCACTGTATATATTTACACTGTATCCTGTGTAACTAGATCTGACTGCAGGCCTTTGCTGGTGTACTTTTTCAAATACACTTTTAGGCAGGCAGGCAAGTGATTCAGTGATCTGCAGTGCATTAAATATATATACAGTCTCCAACATATATTTATCCACAGCATTCCAGTCTAGTCAAGCCTATATCTGACTGCAGGCCATTGCTGGTGTACATTTTCAAATACACTTTCAGGCAGGCAGGCAAGTGATTCAGTGATCTGCAGCGCATTAAATATATATACAGTCTCCAACATATATATATCCACTGCATTCCATTCTAGCAAAGCCTGTATCTGACTGCAGGCATTGCTGGTGTACGTTTTCAAATACATTTTCAGGCAGGCAGGCAAGTGATTCAGTGATCTGCAGTGCATTAAATATATATACAGTCTCCACTCTCCAACATATATATATATATCCACTGCATTCCAGTATAGCCAAGCCTATATCTGACTGCAGGCCATTGCTGGTATATGTTTTCAAATACAGTTTCAGGCAGGCAGGCAGGTAAGTGATTCAGTGATCTGCAGTGCATTAAATATATATACAGTCTCCAACATATATATCCACTGCATTCCAGTCTAGCCAAGCCTATATCTGACTGCAGGCCATTGCTGGTGTACGTTTTCAAATACACTTTCAGGCAGGCAGGCAGGCAGGCAAGTGATTCAGTGATCTGCAGTGCATTAAATATATATACAGTTTCCAACATATATATATCCACTGCATTCCAGTCTAGCCAAGCCTATATATGACTGCAGGCCATTGCTGGTGTATGTTTTCAAATACACTTTTAGGCAGGCAGGCAAGTGATTCAGTGATCTGTGGTGCATTAAATATATATACAGTCTCCAACATATATATATATATATATATATATCCACTGCATTCCAGTCTAGCCAAGCCTATTTCTGACTGCAGGCCATTGCTGGTGTACGTTTTCAAATACACTTTCAGGCAGGCAGGCAGGCAAGTGATTCAGTGATCTGCAGTGCATTAAATATATATACAGTCTCCACTCTCCAACATATATATATCCACTGCATTCCAGTCTAGCCAAGCCTATATCTGACTGCAGGCCATTGCTGGCATACATTTTCAAATACACTTTCAGGCAGGCAAGTGATTCAGTGATCTGCAGTGCATTAAATAAATATATATATACAGTCTCCAACATATATATATCCACTGCATTCCAGTACAGCCAAGCCTATATCTGACTGCAGGCCATTGCTGGTGTATGTTTTCAAATATACTTTCAGGCAGGCAGGCAAGTGATTCAGTGATCTGCAGTGCATTAAATATATATACAGTCTCCACTCTCCAACATATAAATATATCCACTGCATTCCAGTCTAACCAAGCCTATATCTGACTGCAGGCCATTGCTGGCGTACGTTTTCAAATGCACTTTCAGGCAGGCAGGTGGGCAAGTGATTCAGTGATCTGCAGTGCATTAACTATATATACAGTCTCCAACATATATATATCCACTGCATTCCAGTCTAGCCAAGCTTATACCTGACTATAGGCCATTCCTGGTGTAGGTATTCGAAGACACTTTCAGATAGGCAGGCCAGGCAGGTGATTCAGTGATCTGCAGTACATAAAGATATATATACAGTCTCCTACATATATATCCACTGCATTCTAGTATAGCCAAGCCTATACCTGACTACAGGCCATTCCTGGTATACGTATTCAAAGACACTTTCAGGCAGGCAGGCCAGGTGTCAGGGCTGGCTCAGCCCTTCCTTCTCTGAGCTGGCCGCTCAGCTGTCGGCTAATTGCCAGCTCTCTTCTCTCTCCACAGTTAACCAGCTGTTGTGGATCTGCTCGTCAGTCCCACCTACTTAAAGACGTCCAGCTCACTTCTTTCCTGCCTTCGCCTTGGTCACATCACAAGAAACCATCTCCTGCGTTCCTGTTGAAAGACTGCCTTGCTGACATCCCTTCTGGCTCCTTATCCTGCTTGCTGTTCCTCCACTTGGATCCCTGACTTCTGGCTTGGCTGACTACCCGATCCGGTTACTGGACTCTGGCTATGCTTTGACTACGCTTACTCTATTTACCTTTTCATCTATTAATAAACAAGTGTGATTTAACTGTACTTATGTCTCGGTCTGGTTCATGTTTTCTGACACCAGGCAGGTGATTCAGTGATCTGCAGTGCATAAAGATATATAGTCTCCTACATATACAGTATTTCCACAAAAGTGAGAAAAGCTTATACCTGACTACAGGCCATTCCTGGTGTATGTTTTCAATGACACTTTCAGGCAGGCAGGCAGGTGATTCAGTGATCTGCATTGCATAAAGGTATATATACAGTCTCCTACATATATATCCACTGTATTCTAGTCTAGCCAAGCCTATACCTGACTGCAGGCCATTCCTGGGGTAATGTTTCTAGTAAACTTCAGGCGGTGTTTTGCTAATCCAATTTTACAGCATGTCTGGAAGGCCACCAAGAAAAGGCAGATCCTCACAGGCCACTAAAAGAGGGCAAGCAGGCTCTATGTCTACAGCCAACAGTGCTGGTTATGGACACGGTGCATCCTCAGCACGTGGCCGTGGGGCACGCTTGTCCTTTTTTTCGACAGCTGGGGGTGTTGAGCCACAACATGCAGAAGAGTTGGTAGAGTGGATCACAAAGCCGTCCTCATCCTCCTCATCCTCTGTCACCCAGGCTAAGACAAGTTTGGTTGCCAATGCAGCTGCCAAAGCGGCCTATTCCATTGGCTCAATAGCATCAGTCACTCCTTCCCTAGCCCCACCATCATGTCCTGAGGAATCCCCCGAACTGTTAGACCACAGTGTCGGGTACATGCTGCAGGAGGATGCGCAGCGTTTTGAAAGCTCCGATGATGGTACCCAGGTTGAGGATGAAGGCAGTAACATGAGCCCAGAGAGAGGGGGTGCCCAAGAAGGACAAGAAACTGGCAGTCATGTTCCCCCAGCTGCAGCATACTGCCAGGTTTGCTCCAGTGGTGAAGAGGGAGGGGATGATGAGGTCACTGACTCTACGTGGGTGCCTGACAGAAGAAAGGAGGAGGAGGAGGCACATCTCCAACGAGGCAGGATGCCCCCAGGGGCCAGCTTAAGGACAGCCAACCGACTGCATCACACTGCAGGGCTCCGCATGTGCAGGGCGCTGCTGACTCTGTGTGTTTTTTCAAAAGTTCTTTGGTGCAGACCTTTTTTGAGATGTGTGCAGCAGATCGCACTGTTGCTGTTTGCAACATATGTCTGAAGCGTATCAAGGGTGGCCAAAACAGCAGCCGCTTGGGCACCACATGCTTGACCAGACATATGTCGAGCTCCCATGCAGTCCGTTGGCAACAGTACTTAAAAGACCCACACCAAAGAACAAGGAGGACCTCTCCTTGTTCCTCATCAGCTGGGATCTCCAACCCCACTATACCTTCAGTCCTCTCAGAGACCTGCACTGAGAGGAATGAAGGTGTAGAATTAGGTGTCCTAAGCGGGCAATCTGCTAGCAGTACACCTAAATCTGATTGTAGCAGGCAAATTTCACTACCCCAGTTGCTAAACCGTTGAAAGAAATTCGGTCCCAGCCATCCACATGCTCAGCGGCTGAATGCTAGTTTGGCTTAATTGCTAGCACTCCAACTGCTGCCTTTTCAGCTGGTAGACTCTGCCCCCTTTCGAGAATTTGTGGAATGTGCGGTACCTCAGTGGCAGGTTCCCACACGTCATTTTTTTTCTCGGAGGGCCTTTCCGACTCTCTACCGGCATGTGGAAGGCAATGTCTTGGCCTCGTTGGACAGGGCGGTCAGCGGTAAGGTGCATATTACCGCTGACTCATGGTCCAGCAGGCATTGACAGGGACGTTACCTTTCTTTCACGGTGCACTGGGTAACCCTGCTGGCAGCTGGAAAGGATGCAGGACAGGGTGCAGTAATGTTGGAGCTTGTTCCGCCACCATGCCTCCAAAATGCTGGTAGTGATGATTCTGCCACACCTCTCTCATCCACCCCTCCTCTTCTTCTTCCTCTATGGCATCTTCCTGTGCAGATTTGTCCTCGGAACCAGCAGTGCTGTCAGGGATACCCTGTGGCAGGACAGACACACAGGAGTGTGCGCGCACACATGTTTCTATAAGAGAGCGCTGTACCAGGCACAGAGTCACGAGGCAGGCACGCGTGTGCAAGAGCACATGGTAGGCGTGCGTACGTGCGCGCACGCTGACTCAGCTTGGCGCCAGTTCCCCTTTAAAAGGCCAGCAGCTGCTCTGGTACAGTGCTGTCTGAACTGCAGCTTAACCTGAGTCTGATCCTGAATCTGCTGTGTTACCTGACCTTGCTTCATTGACTATTGCTCCTCTCCTGACCCGGCTTGCTTGACCTTGCTACTTCTGAACCTATTGATCTCCTGTGGCCAAACCTCTGCCTGCCTGCTGACTACCCCTTGCCTGCTGATTGTACTACCTGTTACCCGTTCTTATCTCACTCTGCTTAATCCATTCCTGATCCAGCTCCACCTAGATCCAGGGGTCGCTGACCCGCACCTATACTACCGCTTCCTACTGCTTCTACTACCAGTCCATCCAGTGAATCACTTCTACTACCTGCATCAGCTACCATGGATCATACAGGCGCTCCTACCTCACCGCGCTCCTGTACCACTGTTGCAACCCCAGTGGTCCCCGAGCCAGGGCTGTAAGAGAGGTCTCCTTCTACAGTTGGGCTCTGATACCAGGTACATGACAAGTGCTCCATAGGCATTCTAGGGGCTACGCAAGCACTCAGGCAAAAAGATGCCATGCGGTGCTTGAGTTGGTCTCCTTAGGGGACAGGAGCCACACTGGGGCAGAGATTCTGCCAGCTCTGCGGGGGCAGGTTCAAAGGTGGTTGACGCCATGCCAGCATCAGCCAGGAATGGTGGTTTGTGACAATGGTACCAACCTTCTCTCCGCCCTCTGACAGGGACACTTGACCCATGTTCCCTGTTTGGCTTACTTACTTAATTTGGTGGTGCAGCGGTTCTTGTGCAGGTACCCGGGCTTACAGGATCTACTGAGGCAGGCCAGGAAAGTCTGTGGGCATTTCCACCGGTCATATAATGCCAGTGCTCGGCTGGCTGACCTTCAAAAGGAATGCAACCTGCCCAAGAGCCGCCTCATCTGTAACATGCCCACCAGGTGGAACTCAACATTGGCAATGCTGCAGCAGCTGCACACATAGCAGATTGCCATCAATAAGTACCTGTGCGAGTATGGCACCAGGACAGGGTCAGGGGAGTTTGGCCTTTTTTTGCCACGCCAGTTGCTAATGATCAAGGATGTATGCACTGTCCTGTCACCATTTGAGGAGGCCATGAAAATGGTAAGCAGTGACAGTGCATGCATCAGTGATACTGTCCCTCTTGTCTTCCTGTTGGAGCACACACTGCGTGGAATAATGGATAGGGCACTTGAGGCAGAACAGAGGGAGGAAGAGGAGGACTTCCTTACCTCTCAAGGCCCCATTTATCCAGACAGTATTCCTGCAGGCCCGCCCATCACACAGGAAGAGGAGGAGGAGGAGGATTGTGTCAGCATGGAGGTGGAGCCTGGCACTCAGCATCAGCAGCAGTCTTCAAGGGATCATTTTCAGTCCCCAGAAACCCATGGACTTGTACGTGGCTGGGAGGAGGTGGCTGCGGATCATGTCATCCTTAGTGACCCAGAGGACTCCGGACCGAATGCCTCAGCAAACCTATGCTGTATGGCCTCCTTGATCCTGCAAAGCCTGCAAAAGGGCCCTCGGATTTGTGGCATCAAGAAGAGGGATCAGTACTGGCTGGCAACCCTTCTTGATCCACGTTACAAGGGTAAGGTTGCGGAACTTATCCAGCCTTCGCAGAGGGAGCAGAGGATGAAACATCTTTGGGGAGCCTTGCAGAAAGGTTGGTGCAATGCGTTTCCAGAGCCTGGGAGGTTGCAATTTCCTGGTCCTCTTGGAAAACGCGTTGCTTGCTGAGGCTTCGGTCAGTCACAGAAGGAGCGGTGGAGAAGGTGGCCGTCTGACAGATGCGTTCAGACAATCTTTTAATCCGCAGCCCCAAGGTCTGATCGCTTCCAGCAACCATCGCCAGTGTCTGATTTACAAGGTGCAGGAATACCGTGGGGCAAGATCAGACTTGGAGACCTTTCCAACCGAAAATCCACTGGGTTATTGGGTCTTGAGCATGGATCACTGGCCAGAGCTTGCACAGTATGCAATTGAGCTACTGGCCTGTCCTGCATCCAGCGTTCTATTTGAACGCACATTCAGTCCTGCTGGAGGCCTTGTAACCGATCAGAGTGCGCCTGTCCACAGACTCAGTTGATCGGCTCACCTTCATAAAAATGAATCAGTCTTGGATCACCAGCTACCAAGCACCTGATGCTGATGTAACCAATACATTTTTTTATGACTGTGAGATCCCTCGAAGACAGCCTATGCTGATGCTGAGTGACTATCCTGTTATGCTGAGTGACTATCCTATTCCTCTTCAATGTTCATGTTGATAGCTTCTAAGAACATTTTTGGTTCTGGGCACTACCACCAGTGCCTAAGGCCCAATTTTTCTGCCCCTGTATAACAGGGACGTGTAATTACAATTTTTGCTGTAATATTTTGCAGCAGGGCTTGTTCCTCTGCTCAACTAGAGTATCTGTGAGGGGTTTCAGTGTTGTGGCACCACCTCGCCGCCTAAGGCCCAATTTTTCTGCCTCTGTTTAACAGGGGCATGTAATTACAATTTTTGCTGTAATATTTTGCAGCAGAGCACGTTCCTCCGCTCAACTAGAGTATCTGTGAGGGGTTGCAGTGTTGTGGCACCAGCACCAGTGCCTAAGACCCAATTTTTATGCCCCTGTTTAACCACTTCAGCCCCGGAAGGATTTAGCCCCTTTCTGACCAGAGCACTTTTTACAATTTGGCACTGTGTCGCTTTAACTGCTAATTGCACGGTCATGCAATGCTGTACCCAAACAAAATTTGCGTTCTTTTTTTACAAAAAGTTGTCACTAAATGATATATTGCTCACACATGCCATGGGAATTACACCCCAAAATACATTCTGCTGCTTCTCCTGAGTACAGGGATACCACATGTGTGGGACTTTTTGGGAGCCTAGCTGCATACGGGGCCCTGAAAACCAATCACCACCTTCAGGATTTCTAAGGGCGTAAATTTTTGATTTCACTCCTCACTACCTATCACAGTTTCGAAGGCCATAAAATGCCAAGATAGCACAAACCCCCCCCCCAAATGACCCAATTTTGGAAAGTAGACACCCCAAGCTATTTGCTGAGAGGCATGGTAAGTATTTTGCAGCTCTCATTTGTTTTTGAAAATGAAGAAAGACAAGACATTTTTTTTATTTTCTTTTTTCAATTTTCAAAACTCTGTGACAAAAAGTGAGGTCTGCAAAATACTCACTATACCTCTCAGCAAATAGCTTGGGGTGTCTATTTTCCAAAATGGGGTCATTTGGGGGGGGTTGTGCCATCTGGGCATTCCATGGCCTCCGAAACTGTGATAGGCAGTGAAGAGTAAAATCAAAAATTTACAGCCTTAGAAAGCCTGAAGGCGGTGCTTGGTTTTCAGGGTCCTGTATGCGGCTAGGCTCCCAAAAAGTCTCACACATGTGGTATCCCCATACTCAGGAGAAGATACAGAATGTATTTTGGGGTGTAATTTCCATATTCCCATGGCATGTTTGAGCAATATATCATTTAGTGACAACTTTGTGCAAAAAGAAAATTGTCTTTTTCCAGCAACTTGTGTCTCAATATAAAATATTCCATAGACTCGACATGCCTCTCAGCAAATAGCTTGGGGTGTCTACTTTCCAAAATGGGGTAATTTGGGGGGGTTTTGAACTGTCCTGGCATTTTATGCACAACATTTAGAAGCTTATGTCACACATCACCCACTTGAAGACAAAGCCCTTTCTGACACTTTTTGTTTACATGAAAAAATTGTTTTTTTTTTTTTTGCAAGAAAATGACTTTGAACCCCCAAACATTATATGTTTTTTTTTAAAACAAAGGCCCTACAGATTAAAATGGTGGGTATTTCATTTTTTTTTCACACAGTATTTGCGCAGCGATTTTTCAAACCTTTTTGGGGAAAAAAAACACACTTTTTTAAATTTTAATGCACTAAAATACACTATATTGCCCAAATGTTTGATGACATAAAAAAGATGATCTTAGGCCGAGTACATGTATGCCAAACACGACATGCTTTAAAATTGCGCAGTGGCGACAAACTAAATACATTTTTAAAAACCTTTTAAAGCCTTTACAGGTTACCACTTTAGATTTACAGAGGAGGTCTACTGCTAAAATTACTGCCCTTGATCTGACCTTTGCAGTGATACCTCACATGCATGGTGCAATTGCTGTTTACATTTGATGCCAGACCGATGCTTGCGTTCACCTTTGCGCAAGAGCGGGGGGGGCAGGGGTGCTTTTTTTTTTTTTTTTTTTTATCTTATTTTACTGTTCCTTTAATTTTTTTTTTTAATCATATTTATTGTTATCTCAGGGAATGTAAATATCTGCTATGATAGCAATAGGTAGTGACAGGTACTCTTTTTTTTAAAAATTGGAGTCTATTAGACCCTAGATCTCTCCTCTGCCCTCAAAGCATCTGACCACACCAAGATCGGTGTGATAAAATGCTTTCCCAATTTCCCAATGATGCTGTTTACATCCGGCAAAATCTAAGTCATAAAAGGCTTGTAGCTTCCGGTTTCTTAGGCCATAGAGATGATTGGAGCCATTCTGGTCTCTGATCAGCTCTATGATCAGCTGGCCGAATCACCGGCTGCATTCTTAGGTTCCCTGTTGGGACAGGAGAGCCAGAGAAAAACATGGAAGATGTGGGGGGGCATTCCCTCCCACTGCTTGTAAAAGCAGTCTAGCGGCTAATTAGCCACTAGGATTGCTTTTACATGAAAGCCGACCGCTGGCTGAAAAGAATGATACCAAGATGATACCTAAACCTGCAGGCATCATTCTGGTATAACCACTCAAAGTCCAGCAACATACCAGTATGTTGCTGGTCCTTGTTGGGCATATATTGTAAACTTTTTTTTCATGCAGCCTGTGGGCTGAACGAAAAAAAGAGATTGATCAGTGGGTATGCCCACCATTAGAATACCTCCCTTCATCCACCCACTTCTAATGATGGGCATACACGCACCGTTTATATATGCCGAAGCATGGGGGCATCCGCTCCAAAAGGTAGAAGCAAATCGCTCCTCCGCCCCTGCTGCCCCCATGCTTTGGCATATATGCTCTTTTTTTTAACTGTGGTGGTGAAATCACCTCCTACAGTGCTGGAGTCACGGCTTTATGTATGGTGGGAGCAAATGCTGTTGCTGTCAAGATAAATAAATCCGCGCTGCAACTGAATGGCATACCTGCTAAGCAAATGATGGTTAACAATAAAACAAAGTAACATTACAGTATAACAGTAATGCCCCGTACACACGGTTGGATTTTCCGATGGAAAATGTCCGATCGGAGCGTGTTGTCGGAAATTCCGACCGTGTGTGGGCTCCATCGGACATTTTCCATCGGATTTTCTGACACACAAAGTTTGAGAGCAGGAGATAAAATTTTCCGACAACAAAATCCGATCGCGTCAATTCCGACCGTGTGGCCTGTTCCGACGCACAAAGTGCCACGCATGCTCCGAAGAAATTTCAACACGGAACAGCTCGGTCAGGTAAAATTAGTGTTCGCAATGGATACAGCACTTTCATCACGCTGTAATGTTAAAAATGGTTTAATACAGCGCACTCTCTTCTTCTTTATAATGTGACAAGAATTAAGTCGTTTTGCTGCTCATATTCACACACACTTCTCACAAACGTATTTTTGTGTTTTTTTCTTGGGATTCCCGGAATATATTGTTATTTGTCACATCTGACAGAATGTTGTTTTTTTTTTGTGATTTCAAGCCATTTTTGGTTTAGATTTTATGTTTGTATTTTTTCCAAGGCTGATCTTTGTTTAATGTTATTTTTAGTTTTACTGCAGACTATTTTTGTGTGTGTTTTGTGTGTCAAGTTACCACAACACCATTGATATCTTTTATTATTTAATCTCAAGGAGATTGTTTGTTGTTGGTGTCCCTTGTTAATTTCACATTGTATTTTTTAAATGTACCTGAATCCTCACAAACCAACTGTCCTTTTTGAAGTAAAACACACATAGGCAAGTATAATTCAAAACAAAAGTCCTTTATTAAGGGCTCAGAACCAAACAAAGAGGGAGGCAACACTGGATAAACAGGAGAAATTAGCTAAGCCTGGGACCCTCAGGGCAGACCTCAATTCTTGAACATCAAAATTGGTGGCCTGAGGAGTCCATATGTAAGGGAGTGCAGTCTGGTCCAGAAGTTGCAAAGATCCGGAAAGCAGCAGATGACATCTGTGTCCCCAGGCTGTGGTACCACAAGAGGCTGCATCTTTTGGCCGACCAGACTGGATCCAGGGTCCTCACTTTCTGGTCTTCCTTCCACGCTTCATTCCGGGCTGTGGCTGTGCTGTTGGAGATGTGGCAGGAGGAGGAGTAGGACCTGGAGGAGGAGGAGGACTGGGAGGACCTGGAGGAGAAGGAGGAGGAGGAGGAGGACCTGCAGGAGGAGGAGGAGGACCATCTGTGAGTTCGCAAAGGTGTGTCTGAGATGTAATTTGGCCCTTCATACCTTTATTAAGAGCCTCCAATATGAGCGACTCACACATGAGTTGTTGTCTCTCCTCCATCCTCTGCATTTTAGAGGCAATGATGGCAGCGAAGTCCTCCTCCACGGTGTGTGGTGCTCCCAGGGCCTCTGTAGCCCTCCAAAAGAGGCCTATGGCAGCCTCCTCTAGGGCACTCCACCCGCCACTTTCTCTTTCCAGGTGTTGGGGAGGGACCTGCAGATCAGGCAGCCTGCTCGGCCTGGCCACCTCCTGGCTGAGACTTCCCTGTGTATGAAAAAGGGACATGGTTTTAGTTTTTTGCATCATCAATCACAATCAGAAATTAGTACTCCAAACTAACATCTAGTTAACATCATTGATTGGACAACCAGCAATATTTAGAGGAATGCTATACCTGGCTCAATCAGGGCTCCTCCACGTGTTGTTGCCTGGAAGGCCCAGGTTGGGCATCAGAAGCCTCAGCTGGAAGGGAAGGAAGCGTGGAAGGAAGACTGGAGAGGGATAACCTGGGTTCAGTCTGGCCTGCCAGAAAATGCAGCCTGTCATAGTACCACATCCTGGGGACATAGATATAATCTGCTGCTCCGGATCTCTGTGAATCCTGGACTTTCTGGTGCTCCCTTACATAAGTGCTCAGCAGGCCACCAATTAGGATCTTCAAATATGTGATGTCTGCCGTGGGGATCACCTGCTTCACAATGTCCAACAAATGATCCAGTGCTGCCTTCCTCTTTGTTTGGTTCCTGTAATGTGGGTGGTTGATCTCCCACAGACATGGCAGCTCCCTTAACATATCAATGAATATTGACATGAAGTCATTCTCTTTTAATAAGATATCCATGTTCACTGCTAGACACAATACAAGACAAAGCCTAATGTCAGACAAAACTCTCCTAATCTTGTCACAATATAGGCCTCAATCTAGAAGCAGTATAGGCACAAGTTTGTCTTTTACCTTCGTTCTTACGATCGGCGCGTCCAATGCTCCTTCGTCCGCTCACAGATCGTATGTACTACGCACGCGTGTTACGCTTTATACACACTGCGCATGCGTGTAACTCCGCCCGCCCCTGACGTTCTTTCTAGTCTATTCCCCGCCCCTTTTCGTTCGGTGCAGTGGGTGAAGAGCACATGGCGGAGTTAGAGCAGGTGCGTGCTAATTATAGCAACGAGGAGGAGGAAAGCCCGGATCCGGACACGTCCCGATCCAGAAGGAGACGATTTAAGGCCACAAATATGTCCTTTGGGGAGATGTTGAAGATGGTGGACATCATGAAGAAGGCCGACTATGACGGGAAGTATGGGCCTTACCCCAACCCCAATATCAGAAAGGCCAAGATCATGGCGAAAGTGGTCAAGAGTTTGCACAGGAACTTCGGGGTACGACGATCGAAAGATCAGCTCAGGAAGCGGTGGTCGGACCTAAAATTAAGAGAGCCCGAGCAGTACCGAAAGATCCGGAGAGTGCTGCAAAAAAGTAAGTAGTTGTGCTGTGTTCCTATTCTTTTTGTCTTTATTACGTTCGTGCTGCTCCATATGCTTATCTTAATTGTACAGTTTAAAATGTCAATTTTAATGTTCATGGGCCCATTATTCGTTCGTATCCAACATTTTTTTTCACCCTCTAAAAAAAATTGTTTAGGCCATATGCATTTGCCAACATTTTTTAGGGCTTACTTGGATGCAAAATATTTGGTTGTGTAGATGTGTTTGTTAATAGAATGAAATGCAAACTAGATTCTGTGTAAGGAGAGGACACTGAGCAGCTGTTTTCACATCTGGACACTGGAGCACTAGTGTGGGACACAAGAACACCATTTTTATTAGGGGGGGCACACAGGTGCTCCAGTGTATACTATAGGGGGGTCTCCATCTGTGAAGCTTGTACTAAACAGGTAAAGTATTGCAGGTGGACAAAGGACAATAAAAAAGCGACATCTTGGAACTCTGCTAAAATAGACAATTGTACCCCACTTCCAAGCAATGTTTCCTATTTATAGTTCTGCCATCAAATCACTGTGTGCCAATTATACCATTTTTGTTTTACATAGGGGAGAAAAGACTCGGAGGACACCCCTCATCCGAGGAGACTTGGGTTGGGGGTGAAATACCCCCAACCCAAGTGGAGCAGGAGGAGGAAGAAGATGTGGTTGAAATTGCCACCACAACAGGTGAGTGTCTGCGACCACAGGCTCAGGTAAGAGATGGATGCTGGCAGATTTTTAAAACCTGTTTTTGTTTGGTTTCTCTCTTTTTAGGTGATCGTGATGTTAGGGATCGAGATCCTTTCACATCAGAAAGTGCCCAGATGCTGATCGGGGAGATCATGGGGTGTAATTTAGAATTGGAGAACATCAAGACAAAAATCAGTGATGTGATTAAAAAAAATAATAACATCAATGATGTTTTGGGGTGAATTTAATACCCCACAAAATCACTTTTGTTTTTGTGTGGTACAATGTTTAAAATTTTTTTGCAATGTTTCGAAAAGACAAATTTGGAGGATGCACACAGTGTGCCAACATATGCTATCTGCCATCACGGGAGATCAATGGATGCGTTTTGGGGGTGCAAACCCTTCCTCAATAATAAAGTAGCTGTGAGGAAGGGCTTGCTCCCCCAAAACACGTCCCTTGATCCCCGTGATGGCAGCTAGCACATGTTGACATTCGTAAATTGGTGTGCATCTTCCAAATTTGGCTTTTCAAGGGGTGATTTGACCCCATCTGAACGCAATATCAAACACAGTTCCTAAATACTGATGTCTGATATTGCCTTCAAGTTTTACCATATGTGAACTTTGTAAGTTCAAGTTTTTTGTCTTTCTTGTTGGTTTTACACAGGCCTGTTTTATCGTAAATGGACATTTCTATTTTTGATAATGCCACCCCTAAAATTGTTATACAACAAACATGTTGGTTTGTTTTAAAAACCTTTTCTAAATGCACATGTGATTGTGCAGGTATTAAAAAGTTTGTTAATCAAGAATGTGTGGTTTATTGTCTCAACGCTACAACACTTTTGTCGTGATGTAATAGCTGTTTTCGGATAAAATGGTGGTTATTTCCTAATGGCAAATCCTCTTTGCACTACAAGAGCATTTTCATTGCAGTTTCAAGAGCACTTGTAGTATAAAAAGTGTATACGCCTAGTAAATAACAGCCAACAGTGCTTTGTATAAAGTTACACAATCACGTCATTTTCCAGACTCCCCACATTGCTGTCAGGCTCAGCTAAAACAAACACAAGCAGTAAATGTCCACAACGATTTTCTTTTTTTTGCTTTTTTATTTGAAAAAGGCTTCACAAATTTGCAGGCATATTGATGGCCCCCCTACCCGCAAAGAACTCCAGGTATCGTAACCAGACATCACGGGCACTCAGGGAGGGCAAGCCAGGACGGCCGCTTTCAAGCGCCGTCAGTGTGGTTTCAGGGGTCACTCCGGCCTCAGACCCAACTGAGCCAGCACAGTTGGCCGAATGTTTCCGTAAAAAGTTATGGAGAATACAGCACGCCATGATTATATGATTAAGTTTATACTCCACCATATGGATAGGTGTCAGAAATAGGCGGAACCGGCTGGCCAGGATTCCAAATGTGTTCTCCACCACTCTTCGGGCTCTGGCCAGCCGGTAATTAAATACCCTCTGTTCCGGGGTGAGGGTCCTCATCGGGAATGGCCGCATAAGATGGTCCCCCAGTGCAAATGCTTCATCAGCAACGAACACAAATGGGAGTCCTTCCACATTGTCCTCTGGAGCTGGCAAGTCCAAGCTGCCATTCTGGAGACGCCTGTAGAACTCCGTCTGGGCGATGACTCCACCATCGGACATCCGGCCATTCTTCCCCACGTCCACATACAAGAAGTCTTAATTAGCCGACACCACCGCCAACATCACAATACTATTGAACCCCTTATAGTTGAAATAGTACGACCCCGAGTTGGGTGGTGGGATGATGTGGACGTGTTTCCCATCAATTGCCCCTCCGCAGTTAGGAAAGTCCCACCGCTGGGCAAAGTGGGAGGCCACAGTCTGCCATTCCTGTGGCGTGGAAGGAAACTGTTGAGGAAAAAAAATAAATATTAATATTTTTGCTCAGAAACATGGCAAGCAGATTAGGCACAAACACTGTGGGGCAACCTCCAAATAGCATTTATTAAGGGGAATTTAACAACACTACCATTGGAAAGTATTTAGGCAGGCCCTTGCACTACATGCTTTGGGGAATTCATTCATAAATCTGACCACAAAAGAGATGGGTATAGTGTGTATGGGTTTGGCAAAGTCAGCAGATAGATGATTGAGGATAGATAGAGAATTGGGATCAGCTGACTTAGCAGTTGGGGGGAGGGAGGGTTACTAAAAATGATTTGGGGACACTACAAAAAAAAACCTCTGGCACTCAATTTAAAGCACAAATAAAATTTCTAAACATTTTAGGGGGTGTTTGGGGTAAAGCACTACTACGGAGCTGATAATATACATTGTTAAGTGACTACATTAGGTGAATATAGGGCCCGTAGAGCATGCTGGGGAGGTAAGTGAAGGCAAATATGTATGAAGGACCCACAAAATTAATTAAATAAAAATCCAGCATGCATGAGGACAAAGGGGACATTCACAGCATATTCCAATCATGGCAATTAGGGAATGAGGAAAGAAATACAAGATATTATCAAACATTAAATACAATAAAATGTGATATTAAAGGATAAAAATCTTACCTTCATATACTCCTTCTGCAGGACCTGGATGCTGGCAGAACAGGTCTCTGGGATGATGATACCCAGAGCCTGGGGGGAGATGCCTGTCGAGAACTTGAGGTCCTGCAGGCTTCTCCCCGTCGCCAAGTACCGCAGGGTAGCGACCAGCCTCTGCTCCACAGTGATGGCTTGCCTCATGCAGGTATCCTGCCTGCTGATATAGGGGGTCAGCGAAGCCAGCAGATGGTAAAATACGGGGTCCGTCATCCTGAGAAAGTTCCTGAAATCATCAGGATTATTCTCACGGATCTCACGGAGCAAAGGCATATGAGAGAACTGGTCACGCTGAAGCAACCAATTCTTGGTCCATGAACTCCTCCCCACCCTGTTCATGGACTGGACTTGTGTCAAGGTCAGGACCCCAACACCAAGCCCCCGCACAGCATGAACTCTACGAGGAGTACACATACGCAACATGGCTAGAAAACGGTCGGCTGCTCAGAACGAAGTAACAGAACGCACTGAAGAACAGCAAGGCCTGTGAAGAGCGACCTGAAAAACAGCAACGAGCGGACAAGATCGCACAGAAAACTCCAATACGAACTGACTGCATGCACTGAAGAGCAGATACAAACCCACAAGCACAAACTGAACGGCAGAAAACGATCTGAAAGCCACGAATCTGAAAAAGCGTGAATCGTCTCTCACCAAACTTTTACTAACAGGAGATTAGCAAAAGGAGCCCAAAGGGTGCCGCGCTTGGTTCTGAACTGGCCTTTTCTAGTCTCGTCGTACGTGCTTGACGTCACCACGTTCTTGGCGATCAGAAATTCCGACAACTTTGTGCGACCGTGTGTAAAACAAGTTTGAGCCAACATCCGTCGGAAAAAATCCTAGGATTTTGTTGTCGGAATGTCCGATCAATGTCTGACCGTGTGTACGGGGCATAAGACTTACCATACCTGCAAAGCAAATACAAAAAAAACATAGTAAAAAATAAAACATTTTTTAATGCAACCTGTGCCTAAAATATATATATATGCCGAAGCATGGGGGCATCCACCCGCAAAAGTTAGGAGCAAATCGCTCCTCCGCCCCTGCTACCCCCATGCTTCAGCATATATGCTCTTTTTTGTAACTGTGGTGGTGAAATCACCTCCGACAGCGCTGGAGTCACGGCTTTATGTATCGTATACCTATAAAGCATACCTATAAAGCAAACATGATAAAACATAATAACAATAAAACATTGCAGAATAGAATACAATAAAAAAAGAGCAGAATAATAGGGAGAGAATAGAGAGAGAACAATAAAACGACAACTATTTTTTTTTTTTTTTTTTTTTTAATTTTAATTTTTAAATTTTTTTTTTTTTACACTTTTTTTTGTAACTGTAACTTGTGTAACTGTAACCGGTTCCAGGTTCGGGTCTCTCAAAATGCGATGGCATCTTGGGAGACCCTGTGAAAGTGTGCCTAGTCTGTGCAGTGCTGTACCCTACACTAATACTCAAATAGTGTATGGTAGCGTTCAAAACATTCACCAATGCAAAGACCAGGATTGTCAGGACAGAAGGGACAATAATAGCGGGTGTTACGCCTATATCCGCGCTTGCTGCAGACACATCTTTTTTGGGAGGTTCATTGGGTAGGGGTACTCGGGAGGACATAAAGAAAATGCCTCTCATTAAGCCGGCTTACTGCATTTGGTTGGGGAAGGTGAGGTGGAGCACCGTCTGGAAACAGAAGGGCTCTGACGATCTCTTCCTGGAATTTAAGGAAGGATCCAATCCATCCTGAAGCTCTGTATAGCACATGAGCGTTCAGCTAAGCCAATTGAAATAAATAAACAGACACTTTCTTGTACCAGCATCTGGCCTTATGGGCAATTAGGTACGGTGCCAACAACTGGTCGTTGAGGTCCACCCCTCCCATATTTTGGTTATATTCGTGGACACAAAGGGGTTTCTCCCCAACACCAGTCGCCGTAGTAATTTGGACCGTCGTGTCTGCATGAAGGGAGGTAAGAATGAAAACATTCTTATTATCCCTCCACTTCTTAGAGAGCAAGTTATTACACTTGAAGCAGGCTCTCTCCCTCAGCCTAAGACGGGAATCTACAAGCTGCTGGGGAAAGCCCCGGCGATTAGGTCGCACGGTGCCACATGCTCCAATCTGCTGATCAAACAAGTGACTAAAAAGTGGCACGCTCGTGTAATAATTGTCCACATATAAGTGGTACCCCTTTCCAAATAAGGGTGACACCAAGTCCCACACAATCTTGCCAGCGCTTCCTATGTAGTCACGGCAGTTTGTCGGCTCTATGTGGCTATCTTTTCCCTCGTAAACCATAAAACTACATGTATAGCCTGTGGCCCTGTCACAGAGCTTATACATCTTGACCCCTTATCTGGCACGCTTGCTGGGAAGGTACTGTTTGAATGACAAGCGGACAGAAAACTTAATAAGGGACTCATCAACACAGACAACTTGATGGGGAGTAAACAAGTCTGCAAAATGTTGGTTGCAGTGGTTTACGAGGGGCCAAATTTTGTAGAGCCGATCGTATCCAGGGTCTCCACGAGGACGACAGAGTTCATTGTCATTGAAGTGCATGAACCACAAGATCTGCTTGTATCGTGCCTTGGTCATGGAGGCAGAGAACAAGGGCATATGGTGAATTGGGTCAGTGGACCAATATGACCGCAACTCACTCTTTTTAGATATGCCCATGTTGAGGGAAAGGCCCAGAAAGAGCTTAAATTTGGAAACCGTAATTGGTCTCCAATCTCTGGCAAGGGAGGACTGGGGAATAGTGGCGATGTGTTGACCAGCGTACAAATTTCTTTGGTCCACAATAGATCTATAAAGATCTTCGGTGAAAAACAGCAAATAAAAATCAAGTGACGTCAAATTAACTGTTTCCACCTGAATGCCGGGTTGGCCAGTGAATGGGGGAAGTACGGGTGCTGCAAAAGTGGTGGGTTCCCAAATGGCGAATGCAGCAGGAAGGACACTATGGGCATGACGGGCCTGTGTTCGTCTTCTTGGTGGCAGCGGGACACTACTTGTGCTTGCCACCTCACCAGCTTGAACTGTACTTATGGGACTCGCCACGTCACCACGTGATACTGCAGTGCTGGATTGACTACGACCAGGGTGTACTAGGCCGCTGGTGCTTGCTAGTTCACCAGAAGGAATAGCGGCGCTAGTACTGCTCTGCTCCATATGAGGGACCTGCGGTTCTTGCACATCAACGACAGAAGAAGAAGTTCGGGGTCTGGTACGCCTGACCTTGGCAGGGACCACAACTCCATCGTCAGAGCTATCTGTCATGGAGCCGCTGTCCTCTACAGGATCGTATTCTGAGCCTGAATCTGACAGATGAGTGACTTCCTCTTCACTATCTGCTCAGAAACGTGTAGGCCTCTTCACTAGTGTACCTTCGATTTGCCATTTTGGGCTCTAAATTTAGTGGTACACTAGTGAGACTCACGGGTAAAAAAGCCCCTGACTGTTAGCGACTGTATCAAAACGCTACCAAAAAAACTGTTAGGAATCGCAGGGATCAGGCCTGACTCTGCGAATGCTGCAGTTATGTGTGTTTAGTGTTTTGTAAATGACAATGATCGATCGATACTGCACTTGGGTGGGCTGGGCTGGGCGGAGGGGCAAAACGCAGGTGCTAGCAGGTATCTGGGTTGATCCCGCTAACACTGCGTTTTTGGAAACCCTAAACTGCTGAGGACGCTAGTATAGATCTGATCAGATCAGATTTTGATCCGTTCAGATACTATACCATTAAGGGAGGTGTGTGTATGCTGCGTGCGTGGGTGTTAGCAGTACTGGCACTAACCTGACGCTACCTGGGGCGACGCAGACCCTATCTGACCCTGAAACCTAACATGTATCACCCGCCGGGTGGTCAGGGGGTTAAACCTTTATTAGGTAATAAACGGCAGGTGCCCTGACACTATAAAAAATAAACTAACTAACCAGCGTCACCCGTAACGTTATAAGGTGATCACTGGTGAAAGGGTTAACTAGGGGGCAATCAGGGGGTTAAAACCTTTACTAGGTAGTATATGGGGGTCCCTGATGCTATAAAACGCTGACGGCGAACCTAAATATTTACCTCCCTAACTAGTGTCACCTGTGACACTAATACAGCGATCAGAAAAACGATCGCTTAGTGACACTGGCGACGGGGGGGTGATCACGGGGTTAAACCTTTATTAGGGGGTTAGGGGGGTACCCTAGACCTAAAGGGGGCTTCCACTAACTGCCCTACCACTTATAACGGTCACAAATGACACCAATGCAGTAATCAGTGAAAAAAAAAACTGCTATTGGTGTCACTGTGACAGGGGGTGCAGGGGATGATTGGGGGGCGATTGGGGAGTGAAAAGTGTGCCTAGTGTGTTCTACTGTAATGTGTAGTGTTGGTGCACTTACTTTGATGTCTTCTCTCCTCGGCACTGGAACGAAAAGACGGACACGAGGAGAGATGACATCACTTCCTCTGCTGCTGTTTACATTACAGCAGCAGAGGAAGATTTTCATTCGTTGGGAGCGATCGCGAGGGGGTGGCCAACTGCCTCGGGCACCAGGGGGCGCGATGCACCCCCTGCCCGTGGGAGGCAAATCACGCATCAGATACGTGATTTTGCCTGCCCGTGCCATTCTGCCGCAGTATATCTGCGTTAGGCGGTCGGCAAGCGGTTAACAGGGGCACGTAATTACAATTTTTGATCTAATATTTCACAGCAGGGCTCGTTCCTGCACTCAACAACAGAATCTGTGAGGGGTTACCGTGTTGTGGCACCACCACCACTGCCTGACACAAATTTTCTACCCCTGTTTAACAGGGGCGTGTAATTACAATTCTTGATATAATATTTCACAGCAGGGCCCGTTCCAGCACCCACCAAGAATAACTGTGAGGGCTTACAGTGTTGTGGCACCGCCACCACCAAAAGCCCAATTTTTCTACCCCTGTTCAACAGGGGCATGTAATTACAATTCTTGATATAATATTTCACAGCAGGGCCCGTTCCAGCACCCACCAAGAATAACTGTGAGGGTTTACAGTGTTCTGGTACCACCAACACCTAAGGCCCAAATTGCTGCAGAGTATATAGGGCAGGCCGTATAGTATATACAGGCGGTCCCCTACTTTCAAACATCCGACTTACAAATGACTCCTACTTACAAACTGAGGGAGATAACAGGAAGTGAGAGAAAATCTACCCCTAGGAAGGGAAATTCTCTCCTGTAATGCACACGTACACACGGTTGGACTTTTCGGCTACAAAAGTCTGACAGCCCATCCGACAGACTTTCGACTGACTTTTGGCGGACTTGCGGCGGACTTTCTAACGAACGGACTTGCGTACATACGATCACACAAAAGTTTGACAGCCTAGTACGCGGTGACGTACACCATATAAAACGGAAGTTCAATAGCCCGTACGACACCCTTTGGGCTCCTTCTGCTAATCTCGTGTTTATCTCGTGTTAGTAGAAGTTTGGTGAGAGACGATTCGCGCTTGTGAGACTCGTATTTTTCAGTTTGTTTTAACTGTTATTCAGTCTGTGCTTGTGAGGTTTGTATCTGCTTTTCAGTGCGTTTGGTCAGTTGGCATTGAGAAATCTTTGTTTTATTGTCGGCTCATTGCTGATTTTCAGGTCGCTCTTCACAGGCCTTGCTGTTCTTCAGTGCGTTCTGTTAAGTGCGTTCTGACCAGCCGACCGTTTTGAAGCCATGTTACCTGTACGTACTCGTCATAGAGCTCATGCATTGTATGTGCTTGGTGCTGTAGTTCATTCTTCAGCCCAAGATCAGTCCATGAACAGGGCGAGGAGGAGTTCATGGACCAAGAATTGGTTGCTCATGCGTGACCAGTTCTGTCACATGCCATTGCTCCGTGAGATCCGTGAGAATAATCCTGAGGATTTCAGGAACTTTCTCCGGATGACGGACCCCGTTTTTGACCGTTTGTTGGCTTTGCTGACCCCCTATATCAGCAGGCAGGATACCTGCATGAGGCAAGCCATCACTCCGGAGCAGAGGCTAGTTGCCACGTTGCGGTACTTGGCGACAGGGAGAAGCCTGCAGGACTTGAAGTTCTTGACAGGCATCTCCCCCCAGGCTCTGGAGATCATTATCCCAGAGACCTGTTCTGCCATCATTCAGGTCATGCAGAAGGACTATATTAAGGTAAGAATTTTATCCTTTATTAGCATCACATGTTATTTTATTTAATCTTTGATAATGTAATGTATTTTTTAACTCAAACACTACTTACCATCATTGCAATATAGTGTGAATGTCCCCTTTTTCTCCTCATGCATGCTGTAATTTTTTCCTGTTCTTTTTTGTCCTGCATGTATATTTGCCTTCACTAACCTCCCCATGCAATGCTGGGCACATATTCACCTAATCTACTCAGTTTGAATGTATTTAGTCAGCTGCATTGTATTTTGTTTCCCCTAAACTCCATCCAAATAGTGTGTGTGTCATTAACTAGATTTCAACCCCCCCCCCCCAAACTCAATCCAAATAGTGTGTGTGTCATTAACTAGATTTCCAAACCCCTCCCCCCAAACTCCATCCAAATAGTGTGTGTGTCATTAACTAGATTTCAAAACCCCTCCCCCCCCTAAACTCCATCCAAATAGTGTGTGTGTCATTAACTAGATTTCAAACCCCCCCTAAACTCCATCCAAATATTGTGTGTGTCATTAATTAGATTTCAAACCCCCCCCCCCTAAACTCCATCCAAACAGTGTGTGTGTCATTAACTAGATTTCAAAACCCCTCCCCCCCTAACTCCATCCAAATAGTGTGTGTGTCATTAACTAGATTTCAAAACCCCTCCCCCCCCTAAACTCCATCCAAATAGTGTGTGTGTCATTAACTAGATTTCAAACTCCCCCCCCCCCCCTAAACTCCATCCAAATAGTGTGTGTGTCATTAACTAGATTTCAAAACCCCTCCCTCCCCTAATAATTTGCTATAATATTCTGTGGTGTTGATTTTTACAAAGCAAATATATGTTGCACTTTGCAAAATGCATTTGCACTCTACAAGTGCATTTGCTCCAGGGCTTTAGTAAATGAGCACAAGCTCTGCTGATTTCCATCATCCATTCATGTGCAAGCCACAAAGTGTTTGGATTAATTGCCCTTGCATGTGATTGGGTACTCCTTGCAACATGAAGCCTTTACCTTACCTCATTTACTAAGCTGTGGAGCAACTGCACTTGCAGAGTGCGACAACTGCACTTTTCAAACTGCACAGTCTTGTAGCCTTTAGTCAATAAAACCCTGCGTGTCCTTAAACTTTTAATTTCTAATTTCACCACCCCCTAAAATGTAACAATGTGCCATCAGAGGGGGTGAGCAATCTGATAAGTGTGCCTTTCCATATTATTTATTCTAGAAGATTTCAATTATTTAATGTTATACTGATGCTGGGCAATAATGTTTTAAGTGTAATGTTCTTGCAATGTTCTTTTCAAAATTACTGAGTTTTGTTTTCTTGTTTGATTCCCCAGTTTCCTTCAACGCCACAGGAATGGCAGACTGTGGCATCCCATTTTGCCACCCGTTGGGACTTTCCCAATTGTGGAGGGGCTATGGATGGGAAACATGTCCACATCGTGCCACCACCCCATTCGGGGTCATACTATTTTAATTATAAGGGGTTCCATAGTATTGTCTTAATGGCGGTGGTGTCGGCACAATATGAATTTCTGTATGCGGACGTGGGGAAGAATGGCCGGATGTCGGATGGAGGAGTATTTGCCCAGACGGAGTTCTGCCAGCGTCTCCAGAGTGGTGGCCTGGGATTGCCACCTGATGCGGATAACGTGGAAGGACTCCCCTTTGTCTTCATAGCAGATAAAGCCTTCGCTCTGAGCAAGCACCTCATGAGGCCATTCCCCCCAAAGAACCCTCACCCCAGAGAGGAGGGTTTTTAATTTCCGGCTGGAGAGAGCGAGAAGAGTTGTTGAGAATGCTTTTGGGAATCTGGCCAGCCGGTTACGCCTGTTTCAGACATCCATAAACCTGGCGGAATACAAACTGAATTACATAATTTTAGCGTGCTGCATCCTGCACAACTTTTTGAACAAACATTCCACAAATTATATTGTGCCAGTTGGGCCTGAGGCCGGACTTATTAGTGACAATCTGATGGGCCTGGATACTGTCCATACGGGCTTGGCCCCCCAAAGTGCCCGTCAAGTTCAAGATCAATATGTCAATTATTTTATGGGTAGGGGGGCCATTGCAATGCCCCAGGATATTTAATTTCTCAAAATAAAAAATCTTGATCAAATCTTGAATTATATTTATTGCTTGCCTTTCTTTTTGGCTTTCTCCTAGGTTATCGTAGAGCACTTGTAGTGCCAAGTGTATTTTCCTTGACTAAATAAGCACCATTGTCACTGTAAATAACTATTTTAAATTTAAACAAACTGATACTGAGCATTGAAATAACAAACCACGGGGCACACACCGCTGAGGAGAGAAGAGAAGGACAAAGCGGAGCCTGCAGGCTCAAAAGGTATCCATTTGAACCTTTTTGCCCCAGGGAACAAACTGTGAAAGTTTGGGCAGGAAATATGGTACTGGGAGGAAACCGTGGCAGAAATAAAAATCACCTCACAAAGAGCTCACAGGCACTCACTGCAACTAAAGCAGCTCCAGTCACCTCACAAGATACAGCATCAGGGCGCTCTCACAGACAGAAAATGTCACAGCAAGACTCTCCATTTGAGTCAGATATAGAACAAATCCTCTCACAAACTTCTCCACAAGCCTCCTCAGTATCCCCAGTAATATTATTACAATTTGAAAAGATGCTTCATAAGGCTTTAAAACAAACCTCAGACCAAATAACAAAAAGCCTAACCAAAGAAATAAGAGAGCTGGGAAACCGCACCACAGCCTTAGAAATAAAAATGAATGAAATTGAAATTACAACCCAAGAAAATATAACAGAATTGGAACAATTAAAAAAAGAGAATTTAATACTTCAAACTAAGCTCGAAGATTACGAAAATAGAGCCAGACGTTCAAACTTGCGCATAAGGGGAATACCTGAAACTGTGACAGACCTGCAATCTACTATTACTGCTCTATTACAAGAACTAAAGCCAGATATCCCTATTGAACGTTTAGAATTGGACAGAGTACACAGAGCCCTCACAGCCAAAAAGAAAGATGGACCCCCACGTGATATAATCACAAAATTTCATTATTACAGAACGAAAGAACAAATACTAATTGCTGCAAGAGAAAAAAAGGAACTTAATTTTCAAGGACACAATTATCAAATTTTTGCTGACCTATCCCAACTTACTATTACTAAAAGACGATCCATGAAACCCCAACTAATGGAACTGCAACGCCACAACATTATGTATCAATGGGGCTTCCCCTTTTCAGTCAGATTTAACTACCAAGGTACAATTTACAGAAGCAGATCAGCAGATGAACTACAACAAACCCTTTTAAAATTAAATATGACAGAACCCACAAGCAGCAACACTCCCACACGCAGAAGAATGGCATCATCTTCACCTTCAGGCAGCACCCAGAAAATTCCAGAACAAAATGGGAATCATCATTCTCACAAAAGAGGCCGTTATGCCACATCATCCATGGACCAAGAAGATTCAATGGACTGACATCCTAATTCCTGATATCTCTTCATTTATTATACTAATGCCCCGTACACACGGTCGGACTTTGTTCGGACATTCCGACAACAAAATCCTAGGATTTTTTCCGACGGATGTTGGCTCAAACTTGTCTTGCATACACACGGTCACACAAAGTTGTCGGAAAATCCGATCGTTCTATACGCGGTGACGTAAAACACGTACGTCGGGACTATAAACGGGGCAGTGGCCAATAGCTTTCATCTCTTTATTTATTCTGAGCATGCGTGGCACTTTGTCCGTCGGATTTGTGTACACACGATAGGAATTTCCGACAACGGATTTTGTTGTCGGAAAATTTTATCTCCTGCTCTCCAACTTTGTGTGTCGGAAAATCCGATGGAAAATGTCCGATGGAGCCCACACACGGTCGGAATTTCCGACAACACGCTCCGATCGGACATTTTCCATCGGAAAATCCGACCGTGTGTACGGGGCATTAGAGATGGTTCTCTATAAAAAACCTATATTTATAACTGAATGTAACTGCATTCTGATAGTCACACACTGTGTGGGATCATGTTACATTCCAGTTATATTTCTTATTACTTCTGATTCATATAGCCTTAGAATATATAAGTGAAATAAGGAAATTCTTGTTCAGTTATATATTATCAGGTAATAACAATAGATTTATTACTTTTTAGGACAAATATGTTCAATAATCCAGAAGTAATGGAAGCTTTTTCTTTCTTTTCTTAAAACAAATATATTATTACCTAACTAGTTCCTAGAATTATGTTTTTGTTTATTCTAATCTGAAGCAATACAACCTCAATTTTATGAGTTAGCATATCTAAACAGTTACATATGAATAAAATATGTAATTGTTTACTCTAAAAGGGTTAAAATCCCAAAATAATTCAAACTATCTTCATCAATACCAAAGTTATTAACAGTACCTTTCTAACTGAATTATTTAGCCTAGGGCAAGACTAACCATATACAACCACCCTGGAATAAATAATTTCAACAAAAACTATATTCTGCACTCCAATTAATGAAACATCATTTTGATGTCTTTTGACATAGCACTTCTCTCCTGTAAGCGGAAGATCCGTGTACCCCTATTAGCCCTCCTCATTCTCCCAACCATATTATGTGGGAGTGTGACGAAGGCACTTATTCCCCTGAGAGAGATATTTATTCTCTTTCACGGGTAAATTGTGATTACTTGCAAAAAATAATTTATACAATGTATCATCTAATCTCATATGTTTTTTGTTTACTCTTTACTCCAGAATTTACTGGTTTCTTTTCTATCTATTCATCTCTTCAGTCCACACAGGTTGATCTACGCAGTCAGCTCTGCATAACAAAAAGTAAGTCAAAACTATTTGATCTATTACCATGGCACCACTGAATATACTTTCCCTGAATGTTCAGGGAATAAATGTCCCTCAAAAAAGGACCAAAGCCTTCCGTACTTTCCATAACAAGAAGGCTCACATAGTATGCCTCCAAGAAACACACTTCACCAAAGATTCTACTCCAAAATATATTTCTCCTTTTTATCAACAAATTTACACGGCTTCTGCCTGTACCAAGCAAAGGGGAACTCTAATTGCATTTCACCGATCCACACCATTCACCTTATCATCAGAAATTAAAGACCCAGAAGGTAGATACCTGATACTCATGGGTTATATAATGGATACAGCAATCACGGTGATTTCCTACTACGCTCCTAACAAACAACCTACACCATTCCTCTCACATATATTACAAGTGATTAATACACACAAAATAGGAACAGTGATAATGTGTGGGGATTCGAACCAGGTCCTCCTCCCATTTCTAGATAAATCACCTTTTAGACCATCCAAAATAACCTCTAGATTACCTTTTTCTCAACTTCTTTCCAAATACAATCTGGTAGATTCATGGAGAGAAAGTAACCCAATGAAAAAGAAATTCACTTATTTCTCGCACCCTCATCAAACCTTCACCAGAATAGATCATATTTTTCTAACAATAGGAATGATACCAGAAATTATTGCATCAGATATAATTCCGATTCCGTGGTCTGACCATAATGCAGTATACACTACTATAGCCTCAGCCATACCAAAAGCGCATGACCCAACGTGGTACTTACCGGACATAATGCTCAAACACCCACTACATCAGATGGCCATTGAACAAGCTTTAAAGGAATACATATCAATTAATAATACAACAGACATCTCCCCTATAACACTGTGGGAAGCTCATAAGCCTGTCTTGCGTGGTACAATACAAAGACAAATGGCACTATTTAAACGGGAACGCAAAAATCTAGCAAAAAAACTAGAACTCAATTTTAATGCAGCCTACATATCATTTCAAGATAATCCATCTCAGAGTACAAAATCTCATCTGGAAAAATCTAGATTGGAATACGATCTATTTCTCACTGAGTCAGTTGATAAATCCCTCAAACGCTCCAAACACAATTTCTACATGAATACAAACAAACCAAGTACATATTTGGCTCGGGCATTAAATTCAACTAACAAATCTTTCAAACCAATACGTTTGAAATTATCAAAAAATGTTTACACTTGTAATCCAGTTAAAATAGTCCATAAATTTCACTCACATCTCGCAACTTTATACAAGACAAACAATGAATTTAATCCTACAGAGGCTGAATCCTTCTTCTCAAAAATAACCTTACCTGAGTTATCTCAGAATGAAAAAAGCAATTTGGATGAGCCTATAACTATAGATGAAGTTGCTAACGCCATAAAAGACCTAAAACTTAACAAAAGACCAGGCCCAGATGGCTGCTCGGCTTTATACTATAAAACATTCTAAGAAATACTCTCTCCCATTCTCACTGAAACTTTTAACAAACTTCTAGATGGACATTCTTTTCGGCAAGAAACACTAATGGCAATTGTTTGTATGATCCCAAAACCCCTTTCTGATGATACTTCCTGTGTGAATTATCGGCCTATCTCTGTTAAACCTCGATATTAAATTATTAGCAAAAATAATAGCAAAATGCCTCAATAGCATTATAGGAAAATTAATACATAGAGATCAAGTAGGCTTCATGCCAAATAGACAGGCAGGCGATAATATACGCAGGGCAGTGTTATTGGCACATATTGCTAAAAAACGGAAAATCCCTTTATGTTTTCTATCTCTCGATATTAAGAGGGCATTTGACACAGTATCCTGGCAATATATGCAATATTCATTACAAAAATGGGGTTTTGGACCCCACTTTTTAACATGGATCAAAGCATTATATAATAAACCCAAAGCCTATATAAAATATGCTGGATACAAATCTGAAGCCTTTAATATCGAAAGAGGTACCCAACAGGGTTGCCCATTATCTCCCTTATTATTTGCCCTTATACTCGAACCCATGGCCCAATACATCAGAACAAACCAAACTATAACTGGCATTGAAGTAGGAGGTATTACACACAAATTATGTATATTTGCAGACGATATATTACTTTTTCTATCATCACCACAGGTCTCTGGTCCTAACTTAATACCAGCTCTTGATGGATTTGCAGCCCTATCCGGCCTTATGATTAATCCTAAGAAATACCTAGTGCTTAATATTTCACTCACAAACATGGAATTGATCCCGGCTAGGGCTGCACTCCCATTCACATGGGCAGAAAAATCAATCCCATATCTTGGAATTCATTTAACAGCATCTCATTCTGACTTATTCTCAACCAATTATCCTCCTGTATTAAGAAAGATCACAAATCTAATAAAACAATGGTCGCAACTTCCTTTATCCTGGATAGGGAAGATTAATGCAATCAAAATGACTATTCTACCCAAATTGCTTTATCTATTCAGAGTCCTCCCTATTCCAATTCCTTCCTATTTTTTGAGAATAGTACAAAAAAGAGCAACTTTGTTTATTTGGGGCTCTTCTAAACCACGTATACCTATACACACACTACATCTTCCCAAAAATAAAGGAGGCCTGGGATACCCTAATTTTACTAACTACTACAGAGCAGCACATTTGGCCAGTCTGTCCAAATACCATGCAAAACAGGAAATCCCATTATGGGTATTTATAGAGGCTTCAGAAAATGACCCTCTATTAATATCAAATTTATTATGGCTTGATCCTAAAGACCGCTTTAAAATTCATAATCCCATAACTAAACACTTCTTATCTCTCTGGGATAAACTAAAAACCAAATATCAGTTACAATCTCCACACAATCCTCTCCTTTCTTTTATCAGAAATATTGCCTTTTATCCGGCATGGATCTACCCAAATTCTTTTAAAGCTTGGACAACATCAGGCATTCAGACACTAAATGACTTCATAGCATCTAAATCATTCCTTTCATTCCCATCGCTTAGAGAAAAATATGATCTACCAAACTCTGAGATATTTAGATATCTCCAAATCAAAAATTTCTATACACCATTCCTAAAGGGGGATACACCATTATCCCAATTATCCATTTTTGAATCAATCTGTACAAAAGATCCATTTGCTAAAGGTACAATTTCATCACTTTATAATCAATTATATGGAGTAGCAAATCTTAATAGACCCTCTTACGTTCAGAGGTGGGAGGAGGACCTGGGACGAACTTTAGAAGACACGGACTGGTCTAACATATGGCTCACATCTAAGTCATCTTCACCCAACATCTTAGCACTGGAGACAAATTATAAAGTCCTAACTCGCTGGTACCTTGTACCCGCTAGAGTGGCAAAATATTCACCTAATACCTCAGCTCTTTGTTTTCGAGGATGCCCAGAAATAGGCACATATTTACACATATGGTGGACATGCCCAGTAATCCAAACCTTCTGGAAGGAAGTCTTCGTGATTGCATCTAAAATATTTTAAAAAATAATACAACCAGATCCATATTTAACTTTACTTAATCTAAAACCGGAATGGTTAACACTCTCTCAATTCAAACTTATGATCCAACTAATAACGGCTGCAAAACAAACAGTGGCCAAGGCATGGAAATCTCCTACATTGGAACTAGCAGAAACAATTCACAGAATGAATAATACAATGTCCCATGCTAAGATGGTAGCCATTGATCAAAATCAAATTCCAAAATTTGAAAAACTTTGGCATCCTTGGATAAAACAACAGTTCCTGTCAAACTTCAATGACTCTGTCCTGTTGCCATGGTAACAGATTAAATGACTTACAGAGACACCCATTCTAAGGCTTCAAAGAGAACTAAAAAGAATAATAAACTGACGAGCGGGACAACCTTGTGGACCATACCTCTACCTTTCAACCCTTTTTCTTCTTTCTCTTTCCTTTTCTCCACCTTACGATTAAAGCTCATTATCAGAATTTATTTGACCTATATACACTCTACTTGTAAACAATATGTATAGTAGGTATAAATCATTTAAATACCTACAAAAGTAACTAAGGAAATGATATATATCTTTAATTTAGGTTTACGTGAACCCAATGTTTAATATTTGAAATTTCATGATATTTACCTATATAAACCCTACTGTAAAACAATGAGCTTACTTTATAGATCCTTGTAAACTTACTTTATGTATCTTTATAACATTGTATACTCAATAAACTTCTTTTGACAAGAAAAAAAAAAAAAAAAAAGAAATAACAAACCACACATTTAGTTAATTACTAAACAGATGTTTTAATATTCTGTGTACATTCACTTATGCATTTGTAAGAAATGTTGATAGTCAAAAAAAATCTATATATTTACAAATTTTGAACAATATAATTAGGTCATTAATTTTTTTAACTATATATGTTTTTTGTTTTTTGTTTTTTTTAAAAACAGGCCTCTGTTTTTTTATATTTTTTTTTTTTTTTTTGGAAAACAGGCCTCTATTTTTTTTTTTTTTTAAACAGGCCTCTTTTTTTTTTTTTTTTTTGGAAAACACGCCTCTTTTTTTTGATAATTTTTTTTTTGTTTTTTTAAAAACAGGCCTCTATTTTTTTTTAATTTTTTTTTTTTTTTAACAAAACAGGCCTCTATTTTTTTTTTAAACAGGCCTCTATTTTTTTATACATTTTTATTTTTTGTTTTTTTAAAAACAGGCCTCTATTTTTTTTTTTTTTTAAACAGGCATATGATTTTTAACAGAGAAAAAAGAGAAGGCCAAGAATGGGGTCAGCAAACAAGGAAATGAAGAACATGATAAATGTTTTTTGGGTTGAAAAAGGGCATTTAGATTCTACCCAAAACATCGATCATGTTCTTCATTTCCTGCTGCATATGATCCAGCCGATTCCGCATTTAACCACTTGACCACTGGACACTTAAACCCCCTTCCTAACCAGACCAATTTTCAGCTTTCGGTGCTCTCACACTTTGAATGACAATTACTCAGTCATACAACACTGTACCCATATGAAATTTTTGTCCTTTTTTTCACACAAATAGAGCTTTCTTTTGGTGGTATTTAATCACCATTGGGTTTTTTATTTTTTGCGCTATAAAAGAAAAAAGACTGAAAATTTGGTAAAAAAATGAATTTTTCTTTGTTTCTGTTATAAATTAATTTAGCAAATTAGTAATTTTTCTTCATAAATTTTGGCCAAAATTTATACTGCTA